>NW_028148102.1:0-15073 GCF_947247035.1 Vipera ursinii | reverse complement strand
TTCCATTCCATATTTTCTATTCTATTCTATTCTATTCTATTCTATTCTATTCTATTCTATTCTATTCTATTCTATTCTATTCTATTCCGGTCCGCTCCGCTCCGCTCCGCTCCGCTCTGCTCCATTCCATTCCATTCCATTCCATTCCATATTTTCTATTCTGTTTCCATTCCATATTTTCTATTCTATTCTGTTCTGTTCTGTTCTGTTCCGTTCCATTCCACATTTTCTATTCTATTCTATTCTATTCTATTCTATTCTATTCTATTCTATTCTATTCTATTCTATTCTATTCTATTCTATTCTATTCTATTCTATTCTATTCTATTCTATTCTATTCTATTCTATTTCTATTCTATTCTATTCTATATTCCATTCCGTTCCATTCCAGTAACACAGGGAGCGTCGTCTTGTGGGGAAGAGGTTGGAACAGCTTGTTTCTATGCGAGGGGTCTGTAGATATTTTCTCAGCCCTCTTTCTGGCTCCCGCAGTGTGCAGGTCCTTAGTGGAAGGCAGGCTGGGAGCGGTGTTTTTTCCCCCCTGCAGTTCTAACTATCCATTGAAATCTGTGCCTGTCTGTTTGGTTGCTTCCCCCTGGCTGCAAAATCTTAGCCAAACCGGAGGAAAGCATTGAATTGTTGCAACATTTGAGCCGTGTACAGTTTGCATGTGTGAAATCCCTTCGTTCTGGCTTTAATCCTTGGCTTTCCTGACTCTTCTGCACAGCTCCTCGCCGCCTGGAGTTTTTGAGAAGGAATACGAGCTCTGCCGAGACTACGGCTCGGATGGACAACGGCTTCACTACCGGTGAGCGGCAAGACGAGTCTTTCTCAACCATGGCAGCTTGAAGATGGGTGGACTTCAACTCCCAGAATTCCCCAGGCAGCATGTTTTCAAATGTATAAACTTCCGTTCCCAGAATTCCCCAGCCAGCAGGCTTTAAAAAGCATAGGCTTCCATTCCCAGAATTCCCCAGCCAGCAGGCTTGAAGAAGTGAGGACTTCAACTCCCAGAATTCCAAGGCAGCAGCAAGCTTTCAAAGGGGTGTCGATTTTAACGCCTAGTATTCCAAGCCTGTCAACTCCCAGAATTCCCCAGCCAGGAAGAGGTCTGGACTCCCGAGTCCTAACTGGCTGAGGGATTCTGGGAGTTGAAGTCCACACACCTTAAAGTTGTCACGTTTGAGTAAGTCTGCTCAAGAGTTTTGAACCTGAATAAATTCAGGGTGAAAATGGGGGTTGGGCTCGGGGAGGCTAATGGTTGAAATGGAGGGAGGCTTATGGCAGACCGTCTTCCATAATGATAGAGGTAGGCCTCGATTTACGACTGCTCATTTAATGAACAAGTTACGAGGGACCTGCACTCCTCAAAAGCTACGCAACGAACCCATTTGGAAGTTACAGCGGCCACACACCCACAACTGCTTGCAGTCCCATGACCACATTTTGAGCAGTGGGCAACGCGGTTCACGTGCTTGCAGGGTCCCACAGTCAGGTGACTGCAATTAAGGACACTTTTTTTGGGGGGGGGGGAATCTGCTTGCTTCCACTTTCTGGCAAAAACACCTCTGGGGGTGGAAAGGGATGTGCTTGTGGCGTTCATTTAATGACCGTTGCAAAAGAAAATAAAATAAAATTGAAAAATCAGGTCCGGTGACTTGATGCCTTGACTTAACGACCGCAAGGAGAGCTCAGTTATGGCCATAAATTGAGGACTAGCCGTAGAGCTTTGGGGCCGGGGATGTTTGCCATTGTTAAAAGTGTGGGTTTGGGCTGCTCTTGTTTGGCTGTGGAGAGATAGGAACTAACAGAGGAGAATATTGAACCATGGAATTCTCTGAGCTGGGTGGTTTCCTTGCAGACGTTTCATGACCCAACTAGGTAACATCATCAGTGCTAAAGGGAATGGGGTTGGCAGGGAGGAGGAGTGAGGAGGAGGAGGAGGAGGAGGAGGAGGAGGAGGAGGAGGAAAAAGACTGTGGGGTCCTTTATGTTCTCTGAGCAGGGTGTTTCCTTGCAGACGTTTCATGACCCAACTAGGTAACATCATCAGTGCTAGAAGGGAGTAGGGTTTGCTTTATTTATATATACAGTGGCTTGCCCCAGCAATGTTGGTGGGGAATGGTCTTGGTGGCCCCCTCGATCGGGCTGTTTACTGCTAGCTTGTTTGGGATATTGTTTTCTTCTTGATTGTTAAAACATATAAGGAACAGTTGCAGGAATTTGGTAAGTCCAGTTTAATGAAGAGAAGGACGAGGGGTGACACGATAGCAGCGTTCCAGTATCTCAGGGACTGTCCCAAAGAAGAGGGAGTCAAGCTATTCTCCAAAGCAGCTGAAGGCAGGGCAAGAAGCAACGGATGGAAAATAATCAAGGAGAGAAGCAATCTAGAACTAAGGAGAAACTTCCTGACAATTAGCCAGTGGAACCACCTGCCTCCAGAAGCTGTGAATGCTCCAACACTGGAAGTTTTCAAGAAGAGATTGGATAACCATTTGTCTGGAATGGCATAGGGTCTCCTGTCTGAGTAGGGGGTTGGACTAGAGGACCTCCAAGGTCCCTTCCAAATCTTCTATTCCTATTCCTTTCCTTCCTTTTCCTTCCCTTTCCTTCCCTTCCCTTCCCTTTTCTCTTTCTTTCTCTATTTCCTTCCCTTCCCTTTTTTCTCTCTCTTCCTTTCCTTTCCTTTCCTTTCCCTTTCCTTTCCTTTCCTTTCCTTTCCTTTCCTTTCCTTTCCTTTCCTTTCCTTTCCTTTCCTTTCCTTTCCTTCCTTTCCTTTCCTTTCCTTTTCCTTCTTTCCTTTCCTTTCCTTTTCCTTTCCTTCCTTCCTTTCCTTTCCTTTCCTTTCCTTTCCTTTCCTTTCCTTTCCTTTCCTTTCCTTTCCTTTCCTTTCCTTCCTACCTACCCTACCCTACCTCCTACCCTATCCATCCCATCCCATCCCCATTCCTATCCCCATCCCATCCCATTATATTCCTTATCCCCATTCAGTTATTTTGGTGGTAGCCATAGGTACTCAACAAAGCCCTGAACAGCCAGCCCTGATGCTGCCAGATGTTTGCCTCTTAAAAAGTGGCTGGGCTGGCAGCTTTCCAGAGATCCCCTCCGGCATGCCAAGAGGGGAAGGAAGTCAACCACGAGCCTTTGACTGGCAGGCAAGCTCATTTCAGGGGGTGATAAAATTTCCCTCTCCGACACAAGCCTGCCAGGCTGCCGGTTCTCCGTAATCTTGTCATTCGGAATTGCAGCCAGCTGTTTGCTCTGGAGCCAGCCAGCCAGCCACGGTCAATATTTGCTCCCTTTCTCTCATTCTTGCCTGCCTTTCAAAGGAAGCGGCAGAACTGGGGAAGAGACACATTTTCTGCCCTTGCTTTTTTCTCACCTCCCCCCCCCCCCCCGTTTCTTGCTTTCTGGCGGTCCCGGCTGACACGAAGGAGACAGGATGCAGAAAGGGGGGTACGCAAGAGACGATGGTGGGTTCCCCACCCTTCTAGTCCAGGGGTAGGCATCCTTGGCTCTTTTGTGACTGGTGGACTTCAACTCCCAGAATTCCTGAGCCAGCCAAGCTGAGGGGAAAGGGAGGGTTTCCAAGCTGAGCAATGCTGGCTCAGGAATTCTGGGAGTTCAAGTCCACCAGTCATGAAGGGGCCATAGTTCCCCCGTGCCGGCTCAGGAATTCTGGGAGTTGAAGTCCACCAGTCATGAAGGGGGCCATAGTTCCCCCGTTCCGGCTCAGGAATTCTGGAAGTTGAAGTCCACGAGTCATGAAGGGGCCAGTTCCCCCATGCCGGTTCAGGAATTCTGGGAGTTGAAGTCCACCAGTCATGAAGGGGCCATAGTTCCCCCATGCCGGCTCAGGAATTCTGGGAGTTGAAGTCCACCAGTCATGAAGGGGGCCATAGTTCCCCCGTTCCGGCTCAGGAATTCTGGGAGTTGAAGTCCACGAGTCATGAAGGGGCCAGTTCCCCCATGCCGGTTCAGGGAATTCTGGGAGTTGAAGTCCACCAGGTCATGAAGGGGCCATAGTTCCCCCCATGCCGGCTACAGGAATTCTGGGAGTTGAAGTCCACCAGTCATGAAGGGGCCATAGTTCCCCCGTTCCGGCTCAGGAATTCTGGGAGTTGAAGTCCACCAGTCATGAAGGGGCCATAGTTCCCCCATGCTGGCTGAGGAATTCTGGGAGTTGAAGTCCACCAGTCATGAAGGGGCCATAGTTCCGCCGTGCCGGCTCAGGAATTCTGGGAGTTGAAGTCCACCAGTCATGAAGGGGCCATAGTTCCCCGTTCTGGCTCAGGAATTCTGGGAGTTGAAGTCCACCAGTCATGAAGGGGCCATAGTTCCCCCGTTCCGGCTCAGGAATTCTGGGAGTTGAAGTCCACGAGTCATAAAAGAGCCAAGGTTGCCGACCCCTGTTCTAGTCAGCTAGCCAGAATCTGTCTATCCAGGCACCACACCTCTTCCTGAGGGTGACTTTTTAAGCCATTCATTTGGTTCCAGCCAGGTTAGCCCCACTAGACAAATTAATCTCGGCTTGTCAAATTAACCTGGGAGGATGGCATGGGTACCTTTCTTCCCTCTGGTTTATTTTTTTATTTTTTTTTAATTTTAATTCCATTTATATCCCGCCCTTCTCCGAAGACTCAGGGCGGCTTACAAGCTTAGCAGTAGCCTTCATTCTATGTATATGCCTGCTTATTAGGGCTTTCACACACACCCCAAGCGACATTATTACAAAGTCAGCTTAATTGCCCCCCACAATCTGGGTCCTCATTTTACCTACCTCGGAAGGATGGAAGCCTGAGTCAACCTTGAGCCTGGTGGGACTCGAACCTGCACTAATTGCAGGCAGCTGGTGTTACTTAAGGAGGCATCAGCCCACTGCTCCACCAAGGCCTATATGTAAGTGCTATATATACAACTTCATATTTATAGCCCTCTCTAAGCAGTTTACACAGTCAGAGTATTTGTCCCCAACAATCTGGGTCCTCATTTTACCTACCTGGGAAGGATGGAAGGCTGAGTCAACCTTGAGTCTGGTGGGATGCGAACCTGCACTAATTGCAGGCAGCTGGTGTTACTTAAGGAGGCATTAGCCCACTGCTCCACCAAGGTTTTGCCTCTCTGGGGTTTTTCGCTGGGTTTCTCTTGGAGAAGAGCAACTAAGATGATGAAAGGCCTGGAGACTAAGACATATGAAGGAGGGTTGCAGGACTTGGGTATGGCCAGTCTAGAGAAAAAAAGGACCAGGGGGGGACATGATAGCAGCCTTCCAGTATTTGAGGGGCTGCCACAAAGAAGAGGAGGGGGTCAACGTATTTTTCCAAGCATCAGAGAGCAGGACGAGAAGCAACGGATGGAAACCGATCAAGGAGAGAAGCAACCTGGAATTAAGGAGAAACCTCCTAACAGTGGGGACAGCTAACCAGTGGAACAACCTGCCTCCAGAAGCCGTGGGTGCTCCATCCCTGGAGGCTTTTAAGAAGAAACGGATCAAACGTTTATCTGAAACGGGATAGGATCTCTCGGCGCTGGGAAGAAAGAAGACCAGGCCGAAGCGCTTCTAAAAATGTTGCCAAGAAAATGCTAGGAAATGATGAGCGTCATCCTCCAGTTGGGGCAGAGCTTAAGGCATTTAAGAGCAAAAACTGGGGGACCGGGAGTTCTAGTCCCACCTTAGGTACAGAGTCATGAGTGACTTTAAATCTCTCTCAGTTCTGGGAAGGAGGAGGCCGGGACAAAATGGCTTCTCAGAACGCCGCTAAGAAGACGCTAGAGAATCATGGACAGCATCCTCCAGCTTAAGGCATCAGACTAAATACTGGGCGACTGGGAGTTCTAGTCCCACCAAGGGCCAGTCCCTCTCTCTTAGCCCTGGGAAGAAGGAGACAAGAAGGGATCGCTTCTGAAAACGTTGCCAAGAAAAGTGCAGGAGCTTGACCTGGCAGTCAACCAAGAGTCCACGCTTACCTGAAGTCCCCCATCCCACTTTGCAATGGCTTCTAGAAGCGTTGCTCCTCAGGTTGGCTGCGTTTTGGCGACTTCTATCCCCAAATTCTGGGAGTTGAATTCCGCAAGTCCTAAAAGTTGCCATGTTTGGAGACCCCTGCTGTAGACAGAACAGAATGGAATGGAGTGGAGTGGAGTGAAGTAAGAATAAGAATAAGAGAATAAGAGAATAGAATAGCACAGAATAGAAAATGTGGAGTGAATTAGAATGAGAATAAGAATTAGATTAGAATAGAATAGAATAGAATAGAATAGAATAGAATAGAATAGAATAGAATAGAATAGAATAGAATAGAATAGAATAGAATAGAAATATGGAATGGACGGAAATAAAAATAATTAGAATAGAATAGAACAAAATAGAATAGAATAGAAATATGGAATGGAATGAAATAGAAATAATTAGAATAGAATAGAATAGAATAGAATAGAATAGAATAGAATAGAATAGAATAGAATAGAATAGAATAGAATAGAAAATGGAATGGAATGAAATGAAATAATAGAAATAGAAATAATAGAATAGAATAGAATAGAATAGAATAGAATAGAATAGAATAGAATAGAATAGAATAGAATAGAATAGAATAGAAAATATGCAATGGAATGAAATAGAAATAATAGAATAGAATAGAAATATGGAATAAATAGAATAAGAATATGGAATAAATAGAATAGAATAGAATAGAAAATATGGAGTGGAATGAAATGGAATGGAATAGAATAGAACAGAATAGAATAGAGAATAGAATAGAATAGAGAATACTGTAGAATAGAATAGAGAACAGATAATAGAATAGAATAGAATAGAATAACAGAGTTGGAAGGGACCTCGGAGGTCATCTAGTCCAACCCCCTGCTCAGGCAGTAGCCCCTATACCATTTCAGACAAATGGTTGTCCAGTCTCTTCTTAAAAACTTCCAATATTGGAGCACTCACAGCTTCTGGAGGCAGGTTGTTCCACTGATTAATTGTTCTAACCCTGAGGAAATGTCTCGCTAATTCCAGCTTGCTTCTCTCCTTGCTTAGATTCCATCCGTCTCCAAAATTGAAAAGATGGCTGCGTGGCCTAGTGGTTTTTAAAAACCTGAGTCCTTGCCTATGCCTCATTGGCTGCACAGGGAGCAGTGATTTAGGTGACTCAGTGATGGGGGGTCTGTAGAGTTTGGCTGCGTGAGGAACTTAAGCGTTGGGACACGGCGAAAGCCATCCGCCCGGCGCCCTCAACCGCAGAGGAGAGGCACATTAAATAAATGTTAGAGATGATTAGAACAGGGATGGAGAACACAATGGCAAAATGTCACGGTGTTGATATATATAAGCTTTGGCGGCGGTGACCTTCAAATTCCCAGAGACGGTCCTTTTGCTCCTCTTATAGCATGGAGATTGCAGCAGCAGAGGAGGGGCAGACAAGCACCGAACGTAGAATAATGGGTTGGAAGGGACCTTGGAGGTCATCTAGTCCAACCCCCTGTTCAAACAGCAGGCCCTGTGTGCCATTCCGGATAAATGGTTATCCGGTCTCTTCTTGAAGGCCTCCAGTGATGGAGCGGCCACAACCTCCGGAGGCAAGCCGTTCCACTGATTAATTAGCAGAATAAGAGAGTTGGAAGGGACCTTGGAGGTCTTCTAGTCCAACCTCCAGCTCAAGCAGGAGACCCTATACCACGGGTAGGCAACCTCGGCTCTTTTATGACTCATGGACTTCAACTCATGGACTTCAACTTCAACTCCCAGGCTGGCTCAGGAATTCTGGGAGTTGAAGTCCATGAGTCATAAAAGAGCCGAGGTTGCCTACCCCTGCCCTATACCATTCTGGACAAACGTCTCTCTAATCTCTTCTTGAAAGCCTCCAGTGATGGAGCGCCCGCAACGTCTGGAGACAAGTCGTTCCACTGATGGATTAACAGAATGGAGGTCATCTAGTCCAGCCCCTCTGCTCAGGCAGGAAGCCCCATGTCAGACAAATGGCTGTCCAATCTCTTCTGAAAAAACTTCCAGCGTTGGAGCACTCACAACTTCTGCTGGCAAGCTGTTCCACTGGTTACGTTTTTTCCCAGTTGGAGACCCCCCAACACCATGTGAATAAAAGAGCTGGAATCCGAAGCTTGACGTCCTTGTCTACGAAGAAGATGGCGGTCTATTGGATCAAAGGGGATTTAGGGCCCTCTGATTCATGTTATGCAAGGGTTGTTTCATCTAGAGGAGGGGGGGTCTCCAAACTTAGCAACTTTAAGACCTGAGGACTTCAACTCCCAGAATCCCCAAGTCAGCAGTGTTGAAGTCCACAAGTCTTAAAGTGGCCGACTTTGGAGAGACCTGATTTAAAGGGGATTCAACCTGGAACTCATACCCGTGAAAACTCAGACTTTCGGAATAACAGAGGTGGAAGGGATCTTGGAGGTCCTCTAGTCAACCCCTCTGCTCAAAGAGGAGACTCTATACCATTCCGGAGAAATGTCTCTGCAATCTCTTCTTGAAAGCCTCCAGGTAGGTTGCGAAGCTGGATCCTCTTACGACTGCAGTGCTCCGTTTTAACAACCACATCCAAAAAAGAAAAAAAAAAAAGATTGTGCAATCAAGTACGCCTCACTTCCCAGCTTGGAAATTCTGGTCCCACTTGTGCTCGTAAGGCGAGGACTATCCGTAGGTGATAATAATAATAATAATAATAATAATAATAATAATAATAATAATAATAATAATAATAATAATAATAATAATAATAATAATAATGAAGAAGAAGAAGAAGAAGAAGAAGAAGAAGAAGAAGAAGAAGAAGAAGAAGAAGAAGAAGAAGTTGGAAGGGACCTTGGAGGTCATCTAGTCCAACCCCCTGCTCAGGCAGGAAACCCTGTACCATTTCAGACAAAGGTCAGGTCAGGGACTTTGGCCCAGGAATCGCACTGGCAAGAGAATCTCCTCTAAAAACGACACCTTTGGGGGCAGGGGCAACCCTTAATGGGGTCCCGTTCTCTCTGGCTTTAGCCTGTTTCCATCTCTCCCACAATCCAGACTGGGAACTATCGTAATCTTGCACTGTGCAAAAGGAAGCAAGATGACAATAATCTGCGTTTAAAGCGTGCAATTTGTGGTTTCCCTAGCACACAAAATAACAGACCGGGTGGACACAGTGGTTTCAGAATTATTAGGGTCTTTTTTTTTTTTGGTCTGGAATGGTGTATAGTACCGTACCTGTGCATTTGCCTAAAAAATTTTTTTTTTGCCTAAATGCAGGCCCTTATTTTTTTTCACCGTTGAATTTCATTTTGTTAGACAGTGCCCAGTGTTCAAGTCTTGTCAAGATCCTCCTGTACCTTCAGCCTGTCTTCTGGAGCGTTGGCTATTCGTGCCAACCCTCAGACAAATTTCTTGCCAGCTTTTGGACAAATGGCTGTCCAATCTTAAAAACCTCCAGCGATGAAGTCTCCATAACTTCTGGTGGCAAGTTGTTCCAGTGATCAGTTGTTCTCTCTGTATGGATCTCGCCTCGATTAGTTTCCATCTTGTCTTGGCCTCAGGTGCTTTGGAGAAGAGGTGGACCCCCTCTTCTCTGAGAGAGCCCCTTAAATATTGGAAGTCCGCTGTCAAGTCACACCTTGTCCTTCTTTCCAATGGCTAGACATACCTAGCTCCCTCAGTTGTTCATCCTAAGATCAGGGGTCTTCAAACCTGGCCCTTTGATGACTTTGTGGACTTCAACTCCCAGAATTCCTCAGCCAGCATGCCTGGCTGAAGAATTCTGGGGGTTGAAGTCCACAAGTCATCAAAGGGTCAAGTTTTGAAGACCCCTGATCATATGGGTTAGCCTCCAGACCATTGTCCTCCGAGTTGTTCTTCTCTGGTCTCAACCTCTCAACGTGGATCTTCTAGTAGTCCAACCCTCTGCTCAAGCAGGAGACCCTATACCAATTTCAGACAAATGGTGGTCCAGTCTCTTCTTGAAAACATTCAGTTTTGGAGCATTCAAAGCTTCTGGTGGCAAGTTGCTCCACTGGTTAATTGTTCCAACTGCCAGGCAATTTCTCCTTAGTTCTAGGTTGCTTCTCTCCTTCGGTCAATCCATCCATCTATCCATCCATCAAATTAATCAGTCAATCACAATAGAGCTGGAAGGGACCTTCTCTTTGATTAGTTTCCATCCGTTGCATCATGACCTGCCTTCAGGTGCTTTGGAGAATAGCTTGACTCCCTCTTCTTTGGGGAAGCCCCTGAGATACTGGAATACTGCTATCCTGTCCCCCCTCGTCCTGCTCTTCTGAACTTTTAGAGAATACAAAATAACAGAGTTGGAAGGGACCTTGGAGATCTTCTAGTCCAGGGGTGTCAAACTCAATTTCATTGAGGGCCGCATCAGCATTGCAGTTGCCCTCAGGGGGCTGGGTGGGTGTGGCCTGGGTGGGCGTGGCCTACTGGGTGGGTGTGGCCTGGGTGGGCGTGGCCTACTGGGTGGGCGTGGCCAGCTCTACATCGTTCGCATCAAGCGTGCCTATGGGGGCCTGGGCAGGAGTGGGACAGATCTGAGGGTCTCTGGCAGAAGGAGGGTCTCTGGGCCAGGGCCAAGGCGGTGGGGGCCGTTCCCTCACTGTTTCCAGGATGGCTTCGCGGGCCGCATGAAACCACTTCGTGGGCCGCATCCGGCCCCCGGGCCTTGTGTTTGACATGTCTGTTCTAGTCCAACCCTCTGCTCAGGCAGGAAACCCTCTACCATTTCAGACAAATGGGTGTCCAGTCTCTTCTTAAGAACCTCCAGTGTTGGAGCATTCACCGCTTCTGGAGACAAGGAGTTCCACTGGTTAATTGTTCTGTCAGGAAGTTTCTCCTTAGTTCCTGGTTGCTTCTATTCTTGACTAGTTTCCATCCGTTGCTTCTTGTCCTGCCTTCAGGTGCTTTGGAGAATAGCTTGACTGCCTCTTCTTTGGGGCAGCCCCTGAGATATTGGAACACAGCTATCATGTCACCCCTCACCCTTCTCTTCATTAAGCTAGGCATTCCCAATTCCAGTTCCTTATATGTTTCAGCCTCCAGTCCCCTGATCATCTTTGTTGCTCTTCTCTGCCCTCTTTCCAGAGTCCCAACATCTTTTTTACATCGTGGTGACCAACACTGGATGCAGGATTCCAAGTGTGGCCTCACCAAGGCCTTGTAAAGTCGTATTAACCCTTCACGTGATCTTGATTCTGTCCGTCTGTCGATGCAGCCTAAGGACTGCGTTGGCTTTTTTGGCTGCTCCTATTTAAGTGATTAGGGACGCGGTGGCTCGGTGGGTTAGGACGCTGAGCTTGTTGATCAGAAGGTCGGCAGTTTGGGGGGTCGAATCCCGAGTGCCGCGTAGCAGAGTGAGCGCCTGTTACTCGTCCCAGCTTCTGCCAACCTAGCAGTTCGAAAGCACGTAAAAATGCAAGTAGAAAAATAGGGACCACTCCGGTGGGAAGGTAACAGCGTTCCGTGCGCCTTTGGCGTCTAGTCATGCCGGCCACATGACCACGGAGACGTCCTCGGACAAGCGCTGGCTCTTCGGCTTTGAAACCGAGATGAGCACCGACCCCTAGAGTCGGAAACGACTAGCACGCATGTGCGGGGGAACCTTTACCATTACCTTTTTATTTAAGTGATTGTCCAGTAGGACTCCAAGACCCCTCTCATACTTACTGCTGTTGAACCATGTGTCTCCTCTACTACTACTACTATTACTCTACTGTGAATTCTTCAGTTCTAACTGGTAGAAGTTTCTTGGTTGAAAAGCGAGAGATCTTCAAAGGAAAATGACAAAACAAAACGAAGCCCAGTTGCCTTTTGAAAAAGCACCTTTGGGCTAAGCTCGAAATGCATAATTTAAGCTTCCAGCCTACACGTGGCCTCAAGAAAGTTTGGGCGTAGTTTGCTCAGACTTCCCGAAGTTCCCGTTTAATCAGACAGAAGGAGAGAATTAATTACACGCCAGTCTGGGGAGAAATCCTACTGACTATAATTAAGTTTGGAAGTATACTCATCGTAAATGAAAGGCAAGGCCTTCTTTAAAGCAAACTTCAGGTACTGGAAGCGGTACCTTGTTTTGTTGGTAGGTCCTCAACTGGCAGCCAGAGTTGGGATGGGAACGTCCGTCACTAAGGGAGGCGCACGTTCAGCGACCTGCATCTGGTTTTACAATCTTCTTCTTTTTAACTGGGGTCATGAAGTGAATCACCAACGTTGTTAAACGAATCAACTGGTCGTTGAGTGGATCCGCCTTTCCCCGGATTTGGCTCATTGGAAGCTGGCTTTGAAGATTGCAAACGGTCATCACGAGATCCGGGAACGGTTGAAGGAACGGTTGCTGGAATTGGGTATGTCTTAGTCTACTGAAGAGAAAGACCAGGGGTGACATGATGGCAGTGTTCCAGTATCTCAGGGGCTACCACAAAGAAGAGGGAGTCAAGCTCTTCTCCAAAGCCCCTGAAAGCAGGACAAGAAGCAACGGATGGAAGCTAATCAAGGAGAGAAGCAACCTAGAACTAAGGAGAAACTTCCTGACAGTTAGAACAACTAACCAGTGGAACAACCTGCCTCCAGAAGTGGTGAATGCTCCAACACTGGACGTTTTTAAGAAGAGACTGGACAGCCATTTGTCTGAAATGGTATAGGGTTTCCTGCCTTAGCAGGGGGTTGGACTAGATGACCTCCAAGGTCCCTTCCAACTTCTTCTTCTTCTTCTTCTTCTTCTTCTTCTTCTTCTTCTTCTTCTTCTTCTTCTTCTTCTTCTTCTTCTTCTTCTTCTTCTTCTTCTTCTCCTCCTCCTCCTCCTCCTCCTCCTCCTCCTCCTCCTCATAATCATTATTATTATTATTATTATTATTATTATTATTATTATTATTATTATTATTATTATTATTATTATTATTATTATTATTATTATCAAGAAGAGAAGCAACCTAGAACTAAGGAGAAATTTTTCCTGACTGTTAGAACAATTAACCAGTGGAACTACCTGCCTCCAGAAGTTGTGAATGCTTCAATACTGGAAGTTTTTAAGAAGAGACTGGACAGCCATTTGGCTGAAATTGTATAGGGTCTCCTGCTTGAGCAGGGGCTTGGACTAGAACAGAGCTTTTCAACCAGTGGTACGGGTACCACCTGTGGTACATTGGCACCTGGCGGGTGGTACGCAACCATCCTAGAAAAGTGGTAGCGGGGGAGGGGAATGTGCTGAACCGGTGGCAGCACCGCACAAGCCTGAGCGAGAGATGGCTGGAGCTGCAGGGCTGTCGGGGCTCAGCGGAAGCCCCAGGATCAGCACCAGGATCCAGCTGGAGCTTGGCACTGATCCTGGCACTTCTGAGGCCAGAAGAAGCACCGATCAGCTGGAATGTTGCAGTATCTCCAGGGTCTTGTGATTTACATTCAGATGCTTGACAACTGATTCATATTTATGACGGTCACAGTGTCCCAGGGTCATGTGAAGTGACCAAAACCTGCTGCAACCACCCAGCAGATGGGGGGGGGAATAAAAACCAAATACCCCCCACCCCACCCCCGCTGCCAATCCTCAACAGAAATGCTCACAACAATGAAAACCTTGGACAGGAGGAAGAGTGCCGCCGGGCTGGCAGGCAGGTGTTTTGTTCGGCTGTGGCCTGGGGGGCACTTTTTTCAGTACCATTGTAACTTTGAACAGTCGCTAAGCCAACTGTTGTAAGTCGAGGACTACCTGTACTTCATCACTTTTTTCCTTCTTTTTTTTTGGTCATCAAGTTTTTGACACCTTGCTAGGCGACTGGTGGTACTCGGACGTTGCCGTATCCTAAAAGTGGTACAATGGGTGAAAAGGTTGAAAAGCCCCAGGCTAGATGACCTCCAAGGTCCCTTCTAGTTCTATTCTGAATTGAATAGTCTGACGAAGAGAAGGACTAGAGGTGACATGATTGCAATCTTCCAGTATCTCAGGGGCTGCCCCCAAGAAGAGGGAGTCAAGCTATTCTCCAAAGCCCCTGAAGGCAGGACAAGAAGCAACGGATGGAAACTAATCAAGGAGAGAAGCAACCTGGAACTAAGGAGAAACTTCCTGACAGTGAGAACAATTAACCAGTGGAACAACCTGCCTCCAGAAGTTGTGAATGCTCCAACACTGGAGGTTTTGAAGAAGAGACTGGACAGCCATTTGCCTGAAATGGTGTAGGGTTTCCTGCCTGAGCAGGGGGGTGGATTAGATGACCTCCAAGGTCCCTTCCAACTCCATTATTCTGTTGAAACTCTGACTTTTCCCTCCTGGACAAGTAAAAAAAAAGAATTCCCTCCTGGACAAGTAAAAAAAAAGAAACAAAACCCCACCTTACATACAGTTTACATCAGTGTTCTTCAGAAAGACAAGACACACACACACAAAAAAAATTAACCGAGTTGTGTTTGGGTTCCCGTTGTTAAAAAAAAAAAAGGGCATTAGTCATCAGCTCTATAATCCAATCGGTGTTCTTTGGCAAAGGAGCTCCGATGTAAAAACGGCACGAATATACGTTCCCCCTGGAGAGCTGGGATGGCAGCTTGATGCATTTGGGAAGAGAGGGTGCCACAAACACAACACACACACACACACACACACACACACACAGAGAGAGAGAGAGACTGAGCAGCTGTGGCCCTGAGTCCTACGGGAAAAGGGCGGTATATAAATCTAATAAAATCTAAATTTAAATCTAAACTGCTATCTGGGACGGCATGCCACCTCGAAAAAAATTATTTGCGGCGCTGGAAAAATCGCCCGCTTTTCCTTTTTCCGCACACAGCGAGTTGCCACAATTAAGCGCAAGTCAGATGGGAAGAGAGAAGCGCAGAGCCCAGCGAGAGGCAGGAAAAGTGCAGCGTTTGTTTGTGTGTGTGTGTGTGTGTGTGTGTGTGTGTTTCCCCCCTCCAAATTGTTGAGCAGGCATGGATTTTTTTCTTTTAAAAAGGCAGCTCTCCGGGCAAATGATAATTTAGCAGATACTTGGCTGCTGTGTATCAAGCGCTCCGTGGAATTGTTCTCTTGGCTAACGGGCCTAGAAAGACAGTTGTGTGGCATCCAACCACTGACTGTGCGGGATACAAAAAAAG
>NW_028148103.1:0-42709 GCF_947247035.1 Vipera ursinii | reverse complement strand
TAGATTTAATCAACTAACTTGTTAGAGAGGGAACTTGTAGAATAGTGTCTTTCCCAGTATATTAGCCTTCTATTTTATTTGTTAGACTTTTGATTGATTGGTTGGTTGATTATGTATCATTGAGTTGGTGTCAACTCTTATCACCTCTTGAGTTTGGCTGTCCATCCTTGGCAACTTTAAGACTTGCGGACTTCAACTCCCAGAATTCATGCTGGCTGGACATCCTTGACACAGTTTTCCTCAGGAGGAATGGCCTCCAACCTAGTTCTTCAGGTCTTCCCATGGTGCAGTCATAGTTGTGAATAAATCCACCTACGTTGTGGCTGCTTGTCCTCATTATCTCTTCCATCCTTTCCAGCATCATGGACTTCTCAAGGGAGGGAGGTCTTTCCATTTATTGAGCGAATGGTTGATTGATGTGCTGTTGAGTCTGTGTCAACTTAGCGATGACATAAATAGATATTCTCCAAGAGGATCTGTAAGATAGTTGGACTGAGAGAGTGAAGGATCCTGAAGACCCTCAAGTAACATCTACTGTTGAAGCCAAGTCTCCCCAGACTTAGTTTGACAACTTCACCACCACACCATGCTGGCTGTTGATTTAACATGGAAGAGCATTAAACACCAAGCTCCACCGAGCTATTTGAAATAATATAGTTCAATCAGGAATCACCTTACCAAGACAAAGTAATTTGTTCTATTTGAAACTGAAAATGATTTAGTATTTTAGGGCCCAGAAGCTACAATACAGACAAGCACTAGAAAAATAAGTCACGCCAACAAAATGTTTTCATACATATTTCATATGAAAAAAGCTCCTTTTTCTTCATAAGAGAACTTCAAATTTACTTGTTCACCAGCCTCATGTGCTGTCTCCAAGACATCTATTTTGTTCCCCCCATCTCTTTTTTCATTTATCTTTTTCAAAGTAAACAATTTGTAGCACCCTTTTTTGCCTAATTCTCACCAAAGCGAGTGTTATTTTAAGAGACGGAGCGAATTTTTCCCCTCTTGTTTTTCGCCAGCTCCATTTTGCCTATTTTTAACGAGGACCTTGGTAGCCTGCCACATCGTCGGAGGCTGCATCCGAAGAAAAAAGGAAGGACAAATTTTCACCCTGAAAATTGCTGCGGGAAACAGAGAGTGAGTAAGACATCATGCCTGTACACAGCTTGCTCGACAGAAAAGCACGTAATCAAACGTCATTCGCAGCAAATTCTCTTTTTGCACGGAAAATCTTTTAAAGAAGCCAGTCTCTTGCATCAACCAAATGGCTCGGAGTGGCAGCTGTCGGTAGATGTCAAAGGGAATTGCAGTGGAAGTGGGATCAGAGGGGGCAAAGGAGACCATCAAGGGACAGGGGTGAGAATCCTGCAGCCCACACTTGTGTCTGTGGGGCAAGGTGAGTTGCCCGAAGGGATTCAGGAAAATGGAATGTCCTCTAGGTCAGCGTTTCCCAACCTTAGGAACTTGAAGATGCGTGGACTTCAACTCCCAGAATTCCCCAGCCAGCATAGCTGGCTGGGGAATTCTGGGAGTTGAAGTCCACGCATCTTCAAGTTCCTAAGGTTGGGAAACGCTGCTCTAGGTTAAAGGAATCCATATAAAGCCCCAAAGGTGCCTTTTCAAAAGGCAACTGGACTTTGTTTTTCCTTGAAGACGTTTCGCTTCTCATCCAAGAAGCTTCTTCAATTCTTGACTTCAGAACTGACCTCAGAGTCAGAACTGAAGAAGCTTCTTGGATGAGAAGCGAAACATCTTCAAGGAAAAACAAAGTCCAGTTGCCTTTTGGAAAAGCGCCTGTGGGACAGCCAGGGCTTGGATGGCTGAGAATCTCCCTAGAGATCTACAGATAAGTAATCCTTGACTTGCAACAGTTCATTCAGTGACCGTTTCAAGTTTCAACAGCACTGCGACCTGGGACCATTTTTCACAGTTACACCTCTGTAGCCGCCCCCACCCCAGCGCCCCCACGATCATGTGATCACAATTCGGATGCTCGGCAACCGGTTCATACTCACGACCGCTGCCGTGTCCCAAGGTCGTGCGATCCGCTTGGGCAACCTTTGGACAAGGAAGCCAGATTCACTTAACAACCGTCTTGCTAGCTTAAACAACCGCAGCGATTCGCTTAACAACTGGGGCAAGAGAGGTCGTAAAAGGGGGCAAAGCACACATAAGACCTGTCTCGCTTAGCAACGGACATTTTGGGCTCAGTCGCGGTCGTAAGTCGAGGACCACCTGTAACTCTCATGTCTATTTGTCCGTAACCTCCAAGCTGGGCGAAACCGGAAGGTAGAAAGCAACGGTTATTGAAGCAAGACAAGCCAGATTGGCTAATTTACAGAATGCTGGGACCCGCAACTCCTGTGGGGATGAAACGTGGGGAGGTTTCGGTTGCCTTGGCGCCCGCGCTTGGCTGCTGCTGCTTGAACTCCCCCTGCCATGCTCCACAGCCAGCTGCGGCCAGGTGACCCTCCTTTCCGAAGCTCCCTGACAGCTTCCCAGAAGTCAGTGGAGAAGCCGGCAAGAGCTGTAAACTCAATTCCTGCTGCTCTCGCTCCCCACTACTTCCCCGTTAACAAAGTCTTAGCTTGTGGGAAGCTGGCAGGAAGCGCTCGGGTTGCTCGGGTAAGTCTGCCCCACCTGCGGCAGCCTCCCCCCCCCGCATGGAAGAGGCAGGAAAGGAGGAGGAGGGAGGGAGGGAGGGAAGGTAAGAGGAGGGAGGGAAGAGGAGAGGAAGGAAAGAACAGGGAGGGAGGGAGGGAGGGAGGGAAGGAAGGAAGGAAGGAAGGAAGGAAGGAAGGAAGGAAGGAAGGAAGGAAGGAGGGAGGGAGGGAGGAATGGGGAGGGAGAGAAAGGAAGGGAGGGAGGAGGAAAGGAAGAAAAGAATAGGGAGAAGGAAGGAAGGAAGGAAGGAAGGAAGGAAGGAAGGAAGGAAGGAAGGAAGGAAGGAAGGAAGGAAGGAAGGAAGGCTGAAAAAGGAAGGAAGGAAGGAAGGAAGGAAGGAAGGAAGGAAGGAAGGAAGGAAGGAAGGAAGGAAGGCTGACAAAGGAAGGAAGGAAGGAAGGAAGGAAGACAAAGGAAGGAAAGGAAGGAAGGAAGGAAGGAAGGAAGACAAAGGAAGGAAGGAAGGAAGGAAGGAAGGAAGGAAGGAAGGAAGGAAGGAAGGAAGGAAGGAAGGAAGGAAGGAGGAATGGGGAGGGAGAGAAAGGAAGGGAGGGAGGAGGAAAGGAAGAAAAGAATAGGGAGAAGGAAGGAAGGAAGGAAGGAAGGCTGAAAAAGGAAGGAAGGAAGGAAGGAAGGAAGGCTGACAAAGGAAGGAAGGAAGGAAGGAAGGAAGGAAGGAAGGAAGGAAGGAAGGAAGACAAAGGAAGGAAGGAAGGAAGGAAGGAAGGAAGGAAGGCAAAGGAAGGAAGGAAGGAAGGTAGGAAGGAAGGAAGGAAGGGGGAGGGAGAAACAGGGAAGGAAGGAAGAAGGAGGAAGAGGGGAAGACTACTTCTTTTTTGGACAACCTTGCAAGGCTGACACTGTGAGATGGTACTAATAGATAATGCAGACGTTGAGGAATTGTAAAAGGAGAGTAGGTCAGGTCATTGTCGCAGAGATGAAACGTGCGGGTTCTGTCTCTTCATAAACCAAGATCTAAAATTACGTTTCAGCCGATTGTGGGCTTTATCCAGCCTTAGCCTGCATATAAGCCCTTCCAGGCTGTCCAGAGAAGAAGCAAATATAAGTATTTACCGCTGTCTTTATCATAAGAATACACTAACAGAAATTGGCAAGTCTAAATGTATTTCGGCCCTCCTTTTGCTTTTACTCTCCAGATGAGGGAAGGTCCCTTTGGAGGTGCTTCCCATGTGCCGTCTGGACAGTGGTGGGATTCAAATACGGGAACAACCGGTTCTCTGCATGGATGCCGCTTCCGGAAGTCTATTCTGTGCCCGGGCAACCAAACATTAGCTACCGGTTCTGCCGAAGTGCTGCGAACCGGCTGAATCCCATCGCTGCCTCTGGATCTGTGGGCTGCTACACGTTTTGCATGAGGCTGGTCTTCTGCAGTTCTTCCTTCTGTCACCCTCTACAGGAAAATGTCCATGGAGATTCTCCATCCTCCAGGTCAGGGTTGTCCCAAAGGTGCTTTTTTTCCAGGAGGCAACTGGACTGTCTTGTCTTTCTTTGAAGACGTTTCGCTTCTCACCCAAGAAGCTTCCTCAGCTCTGGCTGGATGGCGGGGAGTGGAAGGCTTTCTATTGCTTGTTGTCTATATCTAAATCAGGCATCTTCAAACTTGGCTCTTTTATGACTTGTGGACTTCAACTCCTAGAATTCCTCAGCCAGCCATGCTGGCTGAGGAATTCTGGGAGTTGAAGTCCACAAGTCATAAAAGGGCCAAGTTTGAAGACCCCTGATCTAAATCCTTCCACTCCCCACCATCCAGCCAGAGCTGAGGAAGCTTCTTGGGTGAGAAGCGAAACGTCTTCAAAGAAAAACAAGAAAGTCCAGATGCCTCTTGAAAAAGGCACCTTTGGGACCTCTGCAGGAAATGAGCCTACAGTGAGTCGGGTCACCTATTATTCTTTCTTCCAAGAAGATTGGGATCTATTTTTTCCGAACAAATTGGGCTGGAGATTTCTTTCTCCACCTTTGCTTTTGCCCCGACTTCAACCAGCGGAATCATAACCTAGCCTCCACTGAGGTAGTCAGATTTTAGCCTGAGAAGCATGTTAACAATTCCAGAAGGAACTCTAGATCTCCGAAAATAAGACTATCCAGCCACCAAGGAATGGATATAAGTGGAATATTGCACACCATGCAGCAAAACGCCTTTTTTTTTCAAAAAAAAAAAAAAAGCAAGCACATCATTGTTACTCACACAAGCTGAATATCTAATGATCACATCAGGGACTGTTTGGACTCCCTAAACAAGTTTTGAAGGCTTCTGAGAAGAGGATGACTGAAAAGAAATGTCAAAATATTCAAAAGCTTTCAGCTGCTCATTTTGTCATCTTCTCATCTTTCTCAGAGAGATGAGAGTGCAGTGAGTGGGGAGGATGGCCGAAAAGATCATTGGCAGTTCCCTCCCCTCCATCCAGGACACAGCAGATAAGCGTTGCTTGAGCAGGGTCCACAAGATTGCCTGGGACGCTACACATCCTCTCCACGACCTGTTCTCCTTGTTCCCTTCTGGGAGGAGGGGGCTCCGTGGTATCCGAAGCAGAACATCCAGATTCAGCCACGGTTTCAATCCGTACAGCATTAACCTTGTGAACTCTCAAGCTTTCCTCCTTCCCTTATATATTCAAGATGGACAGTGATTAGTATTTATATGTTGCTTATATGTAAGGATGTAGGTCTATACATATATTGTATGTGGTATGTTTTAAATGTGTGTTATGTAAGTAACACTTGAGAGCAAGCAACTAAATTTCATTTTTAATGTATACCATTGTACCCACAGTAAAAAAATGACGAGAAAGGTTAACACTCTCTCTCTCTCTCTCTTTCTATATCTATCTATCTATCTATCTTCTGTCTGTCTGTCTGTCTGTCTGTCCGACCACTTATCTATCTATCTATCTATCTATCTATCTATCTATCTATCTATCTATCTATCTATCTATCTATCTATCTATCTATCATCTATCTATCTATCTTCTGTCTGTCTGTCTGTCTGTCCGACCGCCTCTCTCTCTCTCTCTCTCTCTCTCTCTATCTATCTATCTATCTCTATCTCTATCTATCTATCCTATCTCTCTATCTCTCTATCTTCTGTCTGTCTGTCTGTCTGTCTGTCCGACCGTCTATCATCTATCTATCTATCTATCTATCTATCTATCTATCTATCTATCTATCTATCTATCTATCTTCTGTCTGTCTGTCTGTCTGTCTGTCCGACCACTTATCTATCTATCTATCTATCTATCTATCTATCTATCTATCTATCTATCTATCTATCTATCTATCTATCATCTATCTATCTTCTTCTGTCTGTCTGTCTGTCTGTCCGACCGCCTCTCTCTCTCTCTCTCTCTCTATCTCTCTATCTATCTATCTATCTATCTATCTATCTATCTATCTATCTATCTATCTATCTATCTCTATCTCTATCTATCCTATCTCTCTATCTCTCTATCTTCTGTCTGTCTGTCTGTCTGTCTGTCCGACCGTCTATCATCTATCTATCTATCTATCTATCTATCTATCTATCTATCTATCTATCTATCTATCTATCTATCTCACCTTCTCATCTTTCCAACCAATTAGTTGCTATTGTGAAGGCAGCTCCATAAATCAAAGGTAAGTAAACAGAAGTTTGATCACTTCACCATTGGGATGCTGAAAGGGTTGTGTGTGAAAAAGGGGCAGAAGTCACTTTTTTCAGTGGCGTTGTAACTTCAAACAGTCACTAAATGACTGTTGGTTGTAAGTTCCCTGCAAATACATTTTATACATGTGCATGGAGGAAGAATTGGCCCTTAATTCAGCATTGCTTATTTCTGATGCAGCACAGATTTTTTTAAAAAAGTGGAGCTTTGATTGCACCATTAAAGCTGCCATATTGACTTTTTTGGCTGCTCTGCTGATATCTCTGCTCAGCTGCATCAAAGCTGGACTTGAAATCTCCTCCTCCTCCTCCTCCTCATTCTCTATTTTCTCCTCCTGCTCCTCTATTTTCTCCTCTTTGTCCTCCTCCCTCCTTCTCTATTTCCTCCTCTTCTATTTTCTCCTCCTCCTCTTCCCTCCTCTCTTCTATTTTCTCTACATCATCATTTTCTCCTACTCTTCTCTTACTCCCTCCTCCTCCTCCTCCTCCCCTCTCAATGCAGGGATGAGGAACTTATGTCAGCCTCTTCAGATGGTGCTGAACTCCACCTCGCAGGCGCCTGAAGCAGGAGGGCCCATGAGGAGGCTCTGGGGTGGTATAATTCAGCTCCTGAAGAGCACCAGATTGGGGACAGCTCTGTAATGGAAGGTGGGGAAGGCATCCTTTGAGCTACGTGCCGGGCAAGTGAAAGAAGCATCCTTCCCACAAGAAAGGGGAATTACTTAGGGTTTTAATATTTATATATATTTTTATTGTTTTTACTGTGGGCAATAATTTAATTCTTTTTTAGCTTTTGTATTTTTGTAGTTTTATGATATGCCCTGTTCACCGCCCTGAGTCCTTCGGGAGAAGGGCGGTATAAAAATTTAATTAAATATAAATATAAATATATAAGAAAGATCAGGACGAAGTGAGGATGAAGATGGATCTCATTCGAGTTCAGCAAATGCCAGCGACCATGCTCTGCATGCAGAAGGAGGCAGGAGAACATTGGGGTGGCCTCAGAGAGGCGGGAAGCATTGGAGAGACAGACAGACAGACAGACAGAGAAGAAGGAAGGAAGGAGGGAAGGAGGGAGGGAGGGAGGGAAGGAAGGAGGGAGGGAGGGAGGGAGGGAGGGAGGGAGGGAGATAGAGGGGAGGGAGAAAGGCATAGATCTGCCTGCAAGACTTTCTCTCATCTTTGCAGAGGAGAAGCACCAGGGAAGAAAATAAGGACCAGTGAGCCACAGATGAGAGCCAGTAGCCCTTCTGTACCATCCCAGCAAAACCAGGTAGGTGGAATCCTTTTTACGGAGCTTTGATGAAGCTTGTCCTCCACAAATCCGAGACAGATCGTGGTTAAAATCAGGGACACGGCCTCGGAACATCAGGAGTTGGGCAGCAAGTCCCCAAATCTCATGAGCTGATGTCTTTGGGGGAACTGTGTGGGTGAGAACGGATGCTGTCAAGATTTCTTCTGACCATTGGCGTCTAGAAGTTGACTATTCCTCCCACAATGTCTACAATCTTTAAAAAGAACTCTCCTGTTCCTTAGCAGGAATTTGGTGAGAATTCATTATTTACAGAGGGGAAGGTTTATGTTTCTGTGTGCAGGTAAGAGAGGAGAGAGGAAACCATCCAGGATCAACCAGCAAGCATTAAATTATGGTAAGAACGGTCTCTAGACTAGGCTTCACCCCCACCGGTCCTGCCCTGGGGTTCATTCCCACAACCAGTATGAAGGTTCTTGAAAATGAGAGAAACCAGCAAAAACATTTCAGCCACAAGCCAGCTCTCTCCCACTGCTTCAATAACTTAATAATGAGGAGATATATTTTCTTTTGCTCCTCGCCGTTTGCACAGCTAATTTACAGGACGGGAAACAGGGATAGGGTTACGTGAGGATGCTGCCTGAGTCCAAATCCAGCTCTGTGCATCTTGAAATTCATATATATTGTTTATTTGTGGACCTCTCTGTTATTTTTGGTGGAACAGATTTGTGCATTCTGAGAGGTAAGGGGGGGGGGAAAAACAGATGTATATAGATATTTATCTTGCCTTTTCTCCAAAGAGAAATTGTGTATGATCCAGCTGCACTTCCCGTTTTAGCATCATGTTTATTTCACTCTGGATGGAGAGTGACTGGACCGTAGTTACCTGTAAGAAAATCAGGAAAAGGTCAGTCAGTCAAATATCTATCACAGTCAAAGCCCAGTGGAACTAAAAATGCTCAGAGAGAATCTAATTAAAAGTTCTAAAATAAAATAATAACATAACAAATAAAACCAATTTGGAAATCATAATTTGGCAGCCTCTCAGCTGCACGTACACAAGAGCACAGCCTAAGCTATAACGCAATATTAGTCCTTAAACTGTAAAGACAATTATTGAGTGTTAAAATACAACAGTGTGATAATATTAAAAAAAAGAAAGAGACAAAATGGTTATAATGGATTATCTGTCAAGTTTAGTGCCACTGCGCAGAATCTAGCAAACTGTGCTGTGATTATAAAATCGGGGGTGGGGGGAATCCTTTTGGACAAAATAAACCTTTTGGACAAAGCTCTATCCATATAAAACAGATCAACAACAGAGATGGCCAACATCTGGATCTTAAATGTTGACTATAGTTTATATTAGATGCTAAACGACAATCTTCTGAATTAACATCAACTTCTTTTGTACACCTGTTTTGATTTTAATTCATGGGGAAATAGCTGACTTCCCCCATTTTTTTTTTCATACCTTCTTGTTTTTAAGGGCTGAAGACTTTTGCAGAACAATAAAAATAGACAAAAAGCGATCCTGTTGTACATTGAGAAATGGCTTGTTTCTCTGCTTCTTTTGAAGCTTGATTGTGATTATATATGCCTATCTCTCATAAAGTGGGATGTGGTGGCTCAGTGGGTTAGGACGC
Source organism: Vipera ursinii (assembly GCF_947247035.1). NCBI lineage: Eukaryota > Metazoa > Chordata > Lepidosauria > Squamata > Viperidae > Vipera > Vipera ursinii. Next base: position 33,483 of record NW_028148103.1, on the reverse strand, counting down.
TGAGCTTGTCGATCAGAAGGTTGGCAGTTTGGCGGGTCGAATCGCGAGTGCCGCGTAACAGAGTGAGCGCCTGTTACTCGTCCCAGCTTCTGCCAACCTAGCAGTTCGAAAGCACGTAAAAATGCAAGTAGAAAAATAGGGACCACTACGGTGGGAAGGTAACAGCGTTCCATGCGCCTTTGGCGTCTAGTCATGCTGGCCACATGACCACGGAGACATCCTCGGACAAGCGCCGGCTCTTCGGCTTTGAAACGGAGATGAGCACTGGTCCCTAGAGTCAGAAACGACTAGCACGCATGTGCGGGGCAACCTTTACCTTTACTATCTTTTATAAAAGAGTAAAGAAATTTCTGCAGTTGAATGGTAGGATTTATCAATATTGCTTTATAAATTACACATCAAATAAGGGTGGCCCTATTTGAGCCTGAAATTTATGTTGCTGAAACCATTTTAAAGTGAGTTTTGGCCCATTTTACAACCTTTCTTGCCACCATTGTTAAGGGAACCATTGCAATTGTTAAGTTAATAGCAGGGTTGTTAAGTGAATCGGGCTTCCCCATTAACTTTGCATATTAGAAGGTTGCAAAAGTGGATCACGTGATCCCAGGACACTGCGACCGTCATACCTGTGAACAAGTTGCCAAGTGGTCTGAATTTTGATCACATAACCGCGGGGATGCCACAATGGTCATAAAGTGGGCAAAATGGTCCCTTTTTTTCAGCGCTGTTGTAACTTTGAACGTTCGCTAACTGAACTGTCGTAAACTGTTGACCTAATTTTGGGTTGCACTTTATCACTGGAGTTGGACTACTGCACTGTGATTGATGTAGGACCACCCTTGAGGCTGGCAGCTTCAGTTTCCTGTCAGCTTCAACCAATGCAGAAATGCAGAGAGATGTAGCTCACACCTGAAAAAGAGACCTGGCATCTTGTAAATATATATATAAATATATATATAAATATATATATAAATAAGGCCCTGGATGCCTTATTTTGCCCAGCTCCAAGCAGTTGGGTTGCAGCCTTTTACTGTGGTCCAACGTGGCATTTTGAAGGTGCATTGCGCTTTAGCTGCTAGAATTGTTTGCATTGGAAGCACTCTTCTCCAAATCAAGAGAGAGGAACATGTGGATGAACAGAAGTTGATTAATCATAATTGCCAGCACATCCAGAGAGGAGACAGGGATTTTAATTTTGCAAGATCCAACATCTGGCTCCTTCTTCTTATTGTTGCTCTGGATTTTTCAATCAAATCCTTAGGTTGGGTGTTCACTTTTTTAAGATTTTGGTGTTGAAATGTGTTCTAGCTTTTTTCGTTTCAATTCTGTCTACAGGTAGAAATCAACCATGGACATTTTAACACATGTGCAGGAAGAACACCACATATCATGCTGGCTGGGGAATTCTGGGAGTTGAAGTCCATTTCTCTGAATATTGCTGAGGTTGAGAACCATTGAGTTACTGTATAAACTTGTGGATAAGCGAGATATTTAGGTTCCAAAAATGCTCCCAAAGTTGGCTTATCTGTGGACCGGGACTCACATTTTTTAAAGGCTATCATGGCCCAATTGCCAAGGTTGGATGCCCCGCCATAGTTTCATGGCTTAGTATATCTGAGGATCTGGACAAGTGGATAGGGAATTATAAAGTGGTTATATTGCTAGAGAAAGTGAGTGTATTCTCCTGCATTTTAAAGGCTATCATGACCCAACTGCATATACAGCAACCAAATTTGTGCTGTATTTAGCCGGGGTCTAGCTGATATTTAAGAAGAAGAAGAAGACAGAGTCTTTTGCTTTTGAATGATCTTTAGGATCTGGGGTTTAAGGAGAGGTTAGATTATCTCATGAGCATTTATGGATACTTCAACCCCTCTCTTGTTCTTCTCCATCTGTTTGCCCCCAGATTGTTTGACTAAAATGTCTGAACAGGAAGAATGTGCCGATTTGGCTGGACCTTGGAATTCTTCTGCCCTCAACCAGTTCAGCCCCACCAGGATCGCCATTCCAGTGGTCTTCTCCCTCATCTTTCTGCTGGGCACCGTTGGCAACAGCCTGGTTTTGGCTGTGCTCCTTCAGAAGAGCCAGAAGGGCTGTAACCAGACCAACCTCTTCATCTTCAACCTCAGCTTGGCCGACTTCTTCTTCATCATCTTCTGTGTGCCCTTCCAGGCCACCATCTATTCCACCCAGGGGTGGATCTTTGGCTCTTTCTGGTGCAAAGCGGTCCATTTCTTCATCTACCTGACTATGTACGCCAGCAGTTTCACCTTGGCTGCTGTCTCGGTGGACAGGTAAATGGATCTCCTTCTCTATGACCCAGATTTGGTTCAGGCACCCATGGTGGGCACCCATAGGGCTGGCTGCAGTGGTGTGAGCTCTTCCATTGAAGTTTCTACATCATAGTTCAGGGGTGCCCCACCTTGGCCACTTTAAGACTTGTGGACTTCAACTCCCAGAATTCATAGCTGGCTAAGGAATTCTGGGAGTTGAAGTCCACAAGTTGTACGTTGCCGAGGTTGGACACCCTGGCATAGTTTAATGGCTTAGTACAGTGGCCCCTTTTGGGCACCAGGGATTGGTTCCATGGAGAAAGGGTTTTCTATGGACTGAAGGCTGCATGGTTCTGCATGCTGCCTGCATCCTGCAGATGGGGCTTTGCTTGTTTGTGCAGACTGGTTTCTGGAATGCCGTGGACCAGTGCAGGTCCATGGACCGGGGGTTGGGGACCCCTGACTTAGTATATCTGAGAATCTGGAAAAGTGAATATGGAACCTACAAAGTGGTTGTATTGCTGGGGAAACTGAGTGATCAGATCACATTTTTAACTAGTTTTTAATTGTTCCTTAAAAAATTTTAATGGAATGGAGTGGAGTGGAGTGGAGTGGAGTGGAGTGGAGTAGGGTAGGGTAGGGTAGGGTAGAACAGAACAGAAAACAAAATAGAATAGAATCTTAGAGGTCTTCTAGCCCAGCCCCCTACTCAAGTAGGAGACCCTATATCAGGGGTAGACAACCTCAGCTCTTTTATGACTCATGGACTTCAACTCCCAGAATTCCTGAGCCGAATTCTGGAAGTTGAAGTCCATGAGTCATAAAAGAGCCGAGGTTGCCTACCCCTGCCCTATACCTTTTCAAACAATGGCTGACCAGTCTCTTCTTAAAAACCTCCAGTGATAGAGCACCCCCAACTTCTGAAGGCAAGTTCTTCCACTGGTTAATTGTCCTCAATGTTAGGAAGTTTCCCCTTAATTCCCAGTTGCTTCTCTCCTTGATTAGTTCCCATCCATTGTTTCTTGCCTTCAGGTGCTTTGGAAAATAAGTTGGCCCCCTCCTCTTTGTGGCAACCCCTCAAATACTGGAACACTGCTATCATGTCACCCCCGAGTCCTTCTTTTCTCTAGACTGGCCATACCCAATTCCTGCAACTGTTCTTCCTAGGTTTTAGTCTCCAGGCCTTTAATCGTCTTAGTTGCTCTTCTCTGCACATTGGAAAAAGTGCATATATACTGTAAATTAAGTGCATATATATAAAGAACACCATAGATATGTCTAGCAATTCCTAATGCAGTTGGCTTTTTGATAGGTATTTGGCCATTCGCTACCCGTTACACTCCCGGGAATTACGTACTGCCTACCACGCGGTGGTGACCACGGCGATAATCTGGGGCCTCTCGATGATCTTCTCAGGGCCCTACCTGAGCTACTATGACTTGGTTCAATGGGAGGAGAGCTACATCTGCGTGCCAGGCTGGGAGGGATGGAAGCGTAAGGTCTTGGACACCAGCACCTTCATCTTTGGCTACGTCATCCCGGCTCTGATTGTTACTCTCTCCTACACCAGGACAATTAAATATCTCTGGACGTCAGTGGATCCTTTAACGGACATGTCGGAGTCCAAGAAGGCTAAGCGGAAAGTGACTAAAATGATCATCATTGTGACCATCCTCTTCTGTTTGTGTTGGCTGCCTTATCATGTGGTTGTGCTTTACTACCTCTACGGAGACTTCCCATTCAACCAAACAACCTATGCTTTGCGCTTGCTCTCTCACTGTATGGCATATGCCAACTCTTGCCTCAACCCCATTGTCTACGCCTTGGTCTCCAAGCACTTCCGCAAAGGGTTCAAGAAGGTCTTTAGGTGTCTGCTGAGGAAGAAACCATGGAACAAAGTCCAGGCAGTCCATAGCGCTCTTACCGAGCCTGGTATTCAAGTGGCCTCCACAGACGGGTCCCGGGTAAATGAGGATAATGGACAACTGAATGATGGACAACCAGGTCCAAGGTCCATCATGGTCCCATCCTTCCCTGCATCTCATAAGCCAAACTGGAATGGGACTTCAGCAAAGGGTGCTGAATGCTTCCGATAAGGCCATGACTAATGGTTTATTTTCTTTTTTTTTCCCAGTCTACATCGCAGTCATGCACAGCCTTCCTAACCAGAGTATTTTCTCTTCTGCAGAGGACACAGAATTTACTGTATCTGTGGGGATTGTGGGAAAAGTCTCTATATGGGGCAAAACTCACTTAACAAATGTCTCACTTAACAGCAGACACTTTGGGCTCAGTTGTGGTGGTAACTCAAGGTTTACTAGTAGTATTATTCATTTGGCTTTGGCAGTGCCCGAGCATCCCTACGTGGGGAACAAGGTGGCATTTACATGCACACCATAAAAATGCTTCTGGCAGCTATAGCTTTAAAAACACAAAACAGAGCACACTCTGTAAAGCATTTTGGAAACAGGCCAGCATTCTGGGTTTCGCAGATGTGCCTGGTGGAGCATAAGTTGGGGAGGGGTTAGTTTTCTGATGGGGGGAGCTACCTTCTCAATTTCATTTACTTGCCAATGTTGATGGCATCTTTCAGCAAAAGTGTTCCTAAAGTGGCTTATATGAGAATAATTGGGGGGAAACCCCCCACCATCAATCAATCAATCATGGCTCCCTGCAATAAATATGCATCTGTCTAGGAGAAGGGGGGGGCATCTGAAACTATAGAGGGAAAATATCTTTGGGGGAAGAAAATGAAGGTTCAAAGTCAATTAAGGAAGTTAAAGAAAGAAAAGTGATTGCTGGAAAGGAAATAATGATTTTGGCATAAGCGTTTGCTGTGAAGTCAATCTGGTTGATTTCGATTTACGCTGCGTTAAATCTGTCTCACAATTTCTCCAAAGTCTCAAACCCCTCCCACCTCTCTCTCTCAAAAAAAAAGAAGTTTCTGTTTTTCTTCTTTTTGAACCAGAGGCTTGAAAACTTGTTTTGAATTTCTTTGGATTTTTGTTTATTCGTCTCTCGAAGGGACACGGCTTTTAGAGGAAGGAGGCATGTTCTGCTCAAAAATCCTTGGGAAGTAAATCAACAAAACACAATTGGCCCCGATCCTATAGCGTACATTTAGAAAGGAAGTTAAGGTCTGGTGCTTTCCCCAGACTTTTAAAGTCAGGAGAGGTGAAGTTCCCTTTTTTAAGGGGTTGCCGTCGATTTCATTTCTGATCACCATTTTATAGTCTTACTCGGTTTGAATGTTATCTGTTGTTTTTGTACTTGCTAGCGGATAATTTTTCCTTTTTGCGTTTTGTACATCGCCCAGAATCATATTACTTTGAGTTAGGTGGCCATGTAAATAAACAAAAGAAATAAACGAGCATGCGTGCACCGTGTTTCTGAAAAATAAATGGACTTTCTATAGCAGGGAAAGGCATGAATAAAGTACAGCGCTGCATGCTCGGATTTAGGTTTTAGTCTGGCGAACAGCCTGTCCATTTTGTGCAAAAGAGGGTTGTGATCCACCGATTGTTTAGGAGGCCTTCAAGAAGACCTTCCCGTCCCAGAGACCTCCCTTTGAAAGATTGCCAAAAAAATGTGAATAGATTTCAAAAGAGGACAAAGATGGTCTCAGAAATAGAAAACTCAGGCCTGTGAGGAGAACTTGAAAGAACTGGGTTCAGCCTGGGGGAAAGAGGTGATCGAGGGCTGACACAAAAGTATTTTTTTCCCCCGTTCTTGGAAGATCCAGTCCCACGGGCACAGTGGACTCTGTCAAAATGAAATCACCCTAATTACTTATTTGCCACGTTATCTATTGAACAATTGGCGTGAGTCTAGGCTCATTTCAAACCTCCTTAGGCACGATTTTAATCTGCAGTTAGATCAGCGCAACATCTTTCTTGGAAAATGGGACTGAATTAGATGCATCTATCATCGGCTAATAAACATGGAAGCAAGTCAATCTTTCTTTCTTTCTTTCTTTCTTTCTTTCTTTCTTTCTTTCTCTTTCTTTCTTTCTTTCTTTCTTTTTTCTTTCTTTCTTTCTTTTTTCTTTCTTTCCTTCTTCTTTTCTTTCTTCTTTTTCCTCCCTCTTTTCCTTTTTTCTTTTCCTTTCTTCCTTCCTTCCGTCCTTCCTTCCTTCCTTCCCTCCTTCTTCCTATTCTTTTCTTCCTTTCCTCCTCCCTTCTTTTCTCTCCCTCCCCATTCCTCTTTCCTTCCTTCCTTCCTTGCTTCCTTCTCTCCTTCTCTCCGTTCTTTCCTTCCTCTCCTCTCCTCTTCCCTTCCATCCCTCCCTCCTCCTCCTACCTTCTTTCCTTCCTTCCTTCTCTCCCTCTTCCTCCTTTCCTCTCTCTCCCACACCTTGGGGGAGGATGCCGCAGGTGGGGTAGACTTACCTGAGCAATTTACCTTGAACTTCCTTCCTTCCCCCTGCAATGTTTCAACCTTGGTAACTTGAAGACTTATGGAATTCAACTTTCTTTTAAAGAAGATTGTACTGGGGAGGAAGTGAACGTCAAGCCAGTTCTTAGTTGGTTGGGGAATGCTGGGAGTTGAAGTCCACACAATTTCAAACTGCCAAGGTTGAGAAATCCTTGCTCTAAGTAAGATGTAACTCTTGTCCCTCAGTGAACTGTCCCACCGCAAGCTGGCCATGGCAAATGGGCCGTGGCGAGTTGGCCGTAGCAAATTGTCATAGAGCCCTCTGATCTGGGGGAGTCAAGATCAATTTCTGAGGACTGAATAGACACATCTGTGCAGGTTTCATGACAACAGTAAGGAAGGGGTTGGCCCGGGCCTTCTTCTAAGATGGCCTTTTAACCGCCCAGCAGCTCAGTTTTCTTGGTGGTGCCCACCCAAATATTAACTCGGCCTGCCTTTGCTTAATTCCTTGATTTCATTTCAACAGAGACCCCACAGCCTGAAAGTCTTCCTCTCCCTTCCCAGCCAAAACAGGCCAGATATGCAGAGATGCTCGCATCCCTGACGCAAGTGCCTTGCCTCCAGTTCCTCCTCAAAACAGCCCATCTTTGGATTCCTATCATGTTCGGTCTCTTTTCTTGACACAAGATGGGCATGAAAGTTCAATGAGACACCTGTCTCCACTCGCAATCTGACAGGCATGAAAAAGGAAGAGACGTTATAAAGATCGCAGCCTGTCACATTGTGTTGCTTGCTGCCACAAGAGAAGAGCCCGACCTTAGCACTTGTCTGAAGGTCCATTGATTTCCAAGCAGATCTAAAGCTTGAAGGTGTCTCAAAGACGCTAAGTGTGATCTAGAAAAGTGAAAAAACGAAAGCTATCGGCCTTAATCTTCGGCAGGATTGTTGTTATAATTTTTTAATTTATTTTTTAAAGTTTACAACTCATAAGTGCTTAATAAACGGCGTGATTGGGGGGCTTCCGGTGGCTCCGTGGCGCCGGAGACAGCCTTCCCGGGCTGCCCGCAGCTCAGCTGTGTGATTTTTCGCCCGAAACAGCGCCGATCAGCTGTTCGGGCGAATTTGAAGCCCCCTCCTCGGGAGAAGAGGAGGGGGTGAGCCCCCAGGTGGGGGTTGAGTTCTCCGGGGCCGCCTGAGCTTGGAGCTTGGGCGGCTGAAGGATTGAACTCCCCCGTAGCCTGGGCTGCTCCCAGCTGGCTAGCGTCTCTGCTCCGGACTTTATGGAGCAGAGCCAGGCGTCTGCGACCATCCCTGCTTGAAGGAGAGACTATGAAAGGAAAAGAGCAGGCAGAGCAGTACAAGAGGGAAAGATGAAGAGATGAAGAAGATTATTTTATTTTACTCTCAAGCTTGATGGACTTTGCTTAAAACTTAAAGTGAAAGTGCGTCACAATTGTAAGTAAAAGATGGCGGCTAAACCTCCCCCTAGAACTTTTCGGAGTGCTGGAAATTCTCCGGTGCAACAACAATCATTACTGCAGGCGTTGCATTCTCCTGATGTATTGACTTCGAAGGATCTTGAAAGACATACCCAGTTAATTCTGGAGTCAATGGGTGCTAAATTTGCACAGATGGAGGAGAAATTGGAGAAATTGGAGCAGAGAATGGAAGAAAGGATGGAACAGAAACTTAGAGAGATGAAGGCAGACATTTTGTCCTCAGTGCATAAAGTTGCTAAATGTGTGGAGGTGCTGGATGACCAAGTGCAAGACTTGACTCAAAAGAATGCTATATTAGAAGCAAAAGTTTTGGAAATTGAAGATTTAAAAGACAAAATGGATAGTGAACAGAGTCTGGCCCAATTTTACCAGATGCAGTTTGCTGTGAGAATTAGAGGCCTAAAAGAGAATATTAAGGAAGATTTAAAGCAGCTGGTTTCTGAGGCTTTTGAGGGGGTATTGAATCATCCAGCATCTGAAATAAAACAAGGTATGGACAAAGTGTTTCGTGTGAATTCGTGGATTGCTAAACAGAGAAAGTTGCCTAGAGATGTGGTGGTTTATTTTGTAAAAAGGGAAGTTAGAGATGAAGTTATACAAGCTGCCTATGATACCAAAGTTGTGATTGCTGGTCAAGAAGTTTTGGTTCTAAAAGAAATTCCTCCAAAGATTTTAAAGAGAAGGAAGGATTTTATTTTTCTTGTGCAAGAGCTCAAGCAAAGGGATATAAGGTTCAGATGGGAGATCCCAGCTGGGCTGAGCTTCATGTATGATGGCAAAAGGTACTGTTTGGGTAATGTGAAGCAAGCGCATGACTTTTACAACAATGTTTTAAATGTAACCCCATCAACACTTCTGGAAGCTGCAGAGGGATCTGGAGAAGGAGAACATCAAGAGGATGAAGATGGACTGATAGACGAGAAGGGTACAGGAGGAGTTCAAGCTGCAACTCTTTTGGATGATATTAGAGAACAGAGGGTGACGCGTGCTGCCTTAAAACGCTCAAAAAAGACAAAAAAATAAGACCAGCAGAAATCTATGGAACTTCCACAATATACTTATAGACAAGTGGTAGTTGTGTTTTTAAAAGTTTTGGGATGATATGTATGGTAACAGAATCTTTAATTTGGAATTAATGGACAATTTATTACAGAGGAAGAGGAAGAAAGTTTTGTGGGTTAATGCGGGTTAATTTGTGTAAGAACTATCTATTATAGTCTATTTTGGCTAGAGAGGTTAATAGGGATAGGTGTTTGTGATGTGTAAATGAGAATATGTTTAGGTAATAGGGAAATGTGGAAGAACATAGATGGGAATGATGCTAGTTTTCTTTTATTTCAGTTTTTTATATATATTTAGTATTGTTAAGGATTGGTTTACTTTATATAAGCTAGAGAGTGATGGATTTTAGAGTTTATAATTGTTAGTATATGATTGTTTATGATTGCTTTTTAGATATATACCTTGTATTTTGCTCTGGGAAGTCGGAGGGGGGGAGGGGGGGAGGAGGGGAAGTAGAGGGGGGGAGGCAGGGGAGGGAGGAGGGAGAGGGGGAGGGGGGGAGATAGGGGGGAGGTAGGGAGGGGAGGAGGGAGGGGGAAGGGGGGTTTCTTAAAGGAAAATTGTATTTTTTAAAACTTTTCAATAAAAAAAAAAATAAAAAAAAATAAACGGCGTGATTGTCTGGGTCTTACTCTAATAATGTGTAGTAAAATCCTACTCTTTACCCTGTTTTTCCAGCCATTGATAAAATGCATCCCATATTGGAAAATATTCTGTATCTTCTTTTTTTCTTTAATCGTCAAAGTGAGTCTATCCATTTCTGCACATTCCAGTATTTTTTTTTTAATTACGTCATCTTCAGAGGGCGTTTCTTCGTTTTTCCAGTTCTGCGCAAAAACAATTCTTGCCACTGTTAATACCATTAAATATACATTTTTTCCCTCATATTCTCCTGAAATTGTACCTAATAGAAATAGTTCTGGTTTGAAATCTATATGCTTTCTTAACGATTTTTTTTCTAACCAAGTACGAATTTTTGTCGAAAATCTGTTTGCTTTTAGGGCATGTCCACCAAAGATAATAGGAAGTGCCTGGTTTTTGCCTACATTTCCAACAATTGCTAGACATATTTTTAAACATTGTTGCTAATCTAGCCAGTGGTAAGTGCCATCTATAAACCATTTTATACAGATTTTCTGTATATATGTGGTTGCCATTTTTATTTTATAGTTTCTTTCCCAAAGCTTTTGCCGGTTTTCTAACTCTATGTTGTGCCCAAAGTTTTTAGCCCATGCCATCATTGTTTCTTTTACTTGTTCAGGATTGTTACTGATGATCAAAGTCTCTCTTTTAAATGGCAAATGGGGAACTCTGGGTGCTTCAGAGATTTTTGATGGTCAAAAATCAAGGGCTCCTTAACCTTCTTGGGCTGTTGGACAGAGGGCTACCTACAGAGATGGTCAAAAAGTCAATGTGCAAATAGTTCTAAAACAAAGAGGATGTATGTAGCTCAGGATTGAACTAAGCTTGGTTGTTTTCTTGCAAGCATTTCGTTGCCCAGCTAGGTAACATCATCAGTGTGAGTAAGTGAGTAACCTGCCAGTGTTGGTGGGGGAACAATTGTCTTCTTAATCAGTAAAGGTAAAAGGTAAAGGTTCCCCCGCACATGCGTGCTAGTCATTTCCGACTCTAGGGGCCGATGCTCATCTCCGTTTCAAAGCCAAAGAGCCAGCGTTTGTCCGAGGACGTCTCTGTGGTCACGTGGCCAGCATGACTAGACGCCAAAGGCGCACGGAACGCTGTTACCTTCCCACCGGAGTGGTCCCTATTTTTCTACTTGCATTTTTACGTGCTTTCGAACTGCTAGGTTGGCAGAAGCTGGGACGGGTAACAGGCGCTCACTCTGCTACACGGCACTCGGGATTCGACCTGCCAAACTGCCGACCTTCTGATCGACAAGCTCAGCGTCCTAACCCACTGAGCCACCGCGTCCCTGAGTCTTAATCAGTAGCTTCATTAAAATACTGTTTTCTGCTTGATTGTTTGTCTGGTGTTAAGCCATGCTTATCTGGGTGTTATCTGGGCAGACATAACCATACTTTCAACTGGGAAACTGAGCATCCTGGACCAACCAAGCTAAATTCAAAACCACTAGGGTAGGGGTAGGCAACCTCGGCTGACTCAGGAATTCTGGGAGTTGAAGTCCGTGAGTCATAAAAGAGCCGAGGTTGCCTACCCCTGCACTAGGGAATTCCTGGAAGCCTGGCACTCGGAGAATTCAGCCAACCACACATGCTCACCTTTCAAAAGAGACAATAAAAAAGCGAAGAAGGAAACAAAAAGACCAGAACACATCCTCTCCAACAGCCAACATCCTGAGAAGTAGGGAATAGTACCAAGGATTCCACATAAAACAAAAACAGTAGGGACGTCAACCGCACCATCAGCCAAGTTTGAAATATGTTGATGTAGATTCCTAAGACCTCCTGCTTCAGGCAGAGGGTTGGACGAGAAGACCTCCAAGGTCCTTCCAGCCCTATGATTCTATGATTTGTTGGATTAAAGTTCTTGCAAAAATATTTATTTTTGGATGACACATGCTGCGCACCTGGGCCGTCTATGAGGCTGTGTTTTTTGTTAAAGTTAGGAGACAGTTCCTTCAAAGTTCTATAGAAGTAAGCAGCATATCCATTTCTGAACAGCCAAAGCGAATTTTGATTCTGTGAAGGAAATGTGAGAAAATGCAAAGAAATGGGATTCCCCTCCCCCCATACCCTTGCATATTATCACTTTTAAAAGCCCCTGTTTTAACATTCATTAGCTGTTGTATATGGCCAGGGGGGCCCTACATTGGGTTGTTTTTAATTAAGATAAGAATTAGCCATTCTGAAAACAAGAGGTATATGCTTTGGGTGCAAATCAGGAATGAAGAAAAACAAATGAATGCAAGGAACTGGGGATCAGCCAAGGAAACTGATTGGCAGCCCCCCTGTCTGTGCATGCAGCGCTGAGATTTGGTCTACTTCGTAGCGCACTGAAAACTTCTGCTTCTGATGTGGCAAGATGATTGCCTGCAGACAGTTGGAAAGGCAATGACATGGCTACTGTCAAAATCCGGGGGAAATCAGAAAGCCCAGGCAATTCAAATGGATATAAAGATTTATTGCAAGCTTAAGTCTCTACAAGAATCTGAACTACTAACAGTCCAAGCAAATTGGCGGTAGATAAGAGCCAATGGAATTCAAGGTGGACTTAGATCTTTTGTGGGTGCAAAGGGACTCAAGACTGATGACATGTTTGACCCCTCCCTTGGGCTCAGCCTGGTCATCTCCTAGATGGTTGGATGGATGGATGGATGGATGGATGGATGGATGGACGGACGGACGGACGGACGGACAGACAGACAGACAGATAGATAGATAGATAATCAAGCACTGGAAATCAGGAGTCCAGGCAATTCAAGTGACTATATAGATTTATTGCAGGCTTAAGCTTTCTACAAGAATCTGAACTACTAACAGTCCAAGCAAATTGGTGGTAGATAAGAGCCAATGGAATTCAAGGTGGACTTAGATCTTTTGTGGGTGCAAAGGGACTCAAGACTGATGACATGTTTGACCCCTCCCTTGGGCTCAGCCTGGTCATCTCCTAGATGGTTGGATGGATGGATGGATGGATGGATGGATGGATGGACGGACGGACGGACGGACGGACAGACAGACAGACAGACAGACAGACAGACAGATAGATAGATAGATAATCAAGCACTGGAAATCAGGAGTCCAGGCAATTCAAGTGACTATATAGATTTATTGCAGGCTTAAGCTTTCTACAAGAATCTGAACTACTAACAGTCCAAGCAAATTGGTGGTGGATAAGAGCCAATGGAATTCAAGGTGGGTTGGACTTAGATCTCAAGACTGATTGCTCCCTCGGGCTTAGCCTGGTCACCTCATACACCTACAATGGAAAACTGGATTATAAAATGAAGTTGGAGAAATGGCAAAGCTGATCAGTCTGGTCAGAGAAAAAAGAAAGAACGATAAAGACTTTTTTTTTAAAGCCAGTCCTCAATTTATGAGCCCAAAATTTCTGTTTCTAAGTGAGGCGGTTGCCCCATTTTGCGGCCTTCCTTGCCACAGTTGTTAAGTGAATCACTGCAGTTCATAAGTTAGTAACCTGGTTGCTAAGTGAATCTGGCTTCCCCATTCAGTTTGCTTGTCCGATCACGTGACCCCGGGACACTGCAACCACCATATAAATATGAGTCAGTTGACAAGCGGCTGAATTTTGATCATGTGACCATTGGGATGCTGCTACGGTTGTAAGTGTGAAAAACGGTCATGAGTCAGTGCCGTTGTAACTTTGAACGGTCATTAAAGGAACTGTTGTAAGTTGAGGACTGCCTATATGGAGTTTTTTCCTGAAAGGAGAAAATATGAATGGATGGTTTTGAGATTTGGGGATTAAAAAGGACACGAGATTGGGGAAAAGTTTAAGATGGGAACTACTTGATAGAAAGAAGGGAGGGAAGGCACAATTGTATGTTTTCTTTCTTCTTTCTCTTTTATTTGTTCCTTTACTACTCGGTTTGGGAATTCTGGGAGTTGAAGTCCACACACCTTAAAAGATGCCAAGCTTAAGAAACATTGATTTAGAGCCTGCAAAGTTCTCGCCACAAAAGCAATTGTGCTGCAGCACAAACTCAGAAAAAAAAGGAAGGAACAATTAAATTTTAGGAATGGACACCCCAAGAAATTTTATTTATTTTTATTTTTATTCCATTTATATCCCGCCCTTCTACGAAGACTCAGGGCGGCTTACAAGCTTAGCAGTAGCCTTCATTCTATGTATATGCCTGCTTATTAGGGCTTTCATACACCCCCCAAGCGGCATTATTACAAAGTCAGCTTATTGCCCCCAACAATCTGGGTCCTCATTTTACCTACCTCGGAAGGATGGAAGGCTGAGTCAACCTTGAGCCTGGTGGGACTCGAACCTGCACTAATTGCAGGCAGCTGGTGTTACTTAAGGAGGCATTAGCCCACTGCTCCACCAAGGCTCTTAGCTGTTAACCAAGGGTCCTGCCAGAATCTCCTCTTCTGATCCAGAAAGAATGACCAGGAAGTACGGTATCCTTACCTTTTGTGTCTATCCCTTACACTCTACCCTATTAAGCAAGGTAAACATATGAGGAACGGTTGCAGGAATTGGGTACGTCTAGTCTAGTAAAAAGAAGGACTAGGGGTGATGTGATAGCAGTGTTTCTATACTCAGGGGCTGCCCCAAAGAAGAGGGAGTCAAGCTATTCTCCAAAGCATCTGAAGGCAGGACAAGAAGCAATGGATGGAAACTAATCAAGGAGAGAAGCAACCTAGAACTAAGGAGAAACTGCCTAACAGTAAGAACAATTAACCACTGGAACAGCTTGCCCTCAGCAGTTATGGCTGCTTCATCACTGGACAGCCACCTATCTTGAACAGGGGATTGGACCAGAAGACTAACAAGGTCTCTTCCAACTCTGTTAAAGTCTGTTACCTGTTAAGCCACGGTTTGATGCAGCGTGAACCTCCCCATAAAAAAAGAGAATCCCTTTTGCATGATAAATATTGCAACGTCGCCCCCTGCTGGACTCTTCAATAACCAAACCTAACATTTTTCTTCCTGATTCTCACATTTATTGTATTGGACAAGCAGCCATGAAAATGTTTCACAGGCATTTCAATGTTTTGTTTTGTTTTGTTTTAATAGGAAAATGAGAACCGGCTCTTTGGAAATGCAAAGCAGATGCATTTGTTAGGTGGGCTTGGTTACAGCTCCACGCAGGGATGAGCTAATGCATAACTTGCAAATAGAAGTTTAATTATTTCTTAGAACGCTGTTTTCCAAACTTGGCCACTTTGAGATGTGTGGACTTCAACTTCCAGATTTTCCTAGCCAACGTTGCTGGCTGGGGAATTCTGGGGGTTGAAGTCCACACATCTTAAAGTGGCCAGGTTTGAGAAAAATCCTCCTAGAGAAGGTTCCCACAGCTGTCGCTACCTTCACACAACGCCTTAAAGCGGAAACTAACAACCTAGAATTTAGCTGTGCAAACCAAGAACAAATCTACCTGAATGCATGGGAGGGGGGGTACCTCTAGGTGATACAGAAATTCTGTAACAAATGCCTAACCAAAGAAGAACAAGGATCAGCTAAGACTAGCAGATCTGACCGGCTTTAATCTAGATCAGAGATCTCCAGGTTCGCATCCCACCAGGCTCAAGGTTGACTCAGCCTTCCATCCTTCCGAGGTAGGTAAAATGAGGACCCAGATTGTTGGGGGCAATAAGCTGACTTTGTAATAATGCCGCTTGGGGTGTGTGTGAAAGCCCTAATAAGCAGGCATATACATAGAATGAAGGCTACTGCTAAGCTTGTAAGCCGCCCTGAGTCTTCGGAGAAGGGCGGGATATAAATGGAATTAAAATAAATAAATAAATAAATAAATAAAATACTTGGCAACTGTAAAACGTGTGGACTTCAGCTCCCAGAATTCCCCAGCCTGTGTGGGAATTGAAGTCCGCAAGTCTTAAAAGTTGCCAAGTTTGGACGGGCCTCATGTAGAGGCTCCCCAAGTGGCAGCTAAGAGATGGAGAAGAATGTCTAAAACAGGTGTTTCTCAATCTTGGCAACCTTACGATGGGTGGATTTCAACTCCCAGAATTCCCCAGCCAGCCATGCTGGCTGGGGAATTCTGGGAATTGAAGTCCCCAATCTTAAATTCGCCAAGGTTGAGAAACACTGGGGGTCCTAAGGAAGACCACCGCCTCAAATAGAGTTGCTCTGATTAGGTCCGCCTTTACCTAGCCTAGGAGGCGAGGGTGTGTCCTCCTGGGGCTCTGTTGTAAACCAACCTCTTGCTTAAGCACAAAACAGGAACAAGGAAGTGAGAACAGACAAAAGGAAAAGAACTCGTCACCATAGGCACCACGGAAGAATAGTCCAAGAAGAGGGGGGCCGATTACTTTTCCCACAAGATTTCCCGGGAACTGGCAGCGGTGGGTACTTGTTTGATTCATTCCTCTCTGTCCTAGCTTGATGCTCGTTTTGTTGTTGTTGTTGTTTTGCAAGGTGCCTTATAAATCAAAGACTTACCCCAGGTTTTTATTTCCGTTTGTTTTTTCCCCAACTTCCTCGTAGATCAAGGCAACCTTGCCCTCTAGTTCTTTGCCAGGCGTCCGAGCTTTTAGGTCCTGCGGGGGGGGGGACACAGCTGAATCCGTCAGAGCCCCCCGGGATTAAAAAGAAAAGGTAAAGGGGACTTGAGAAATCCATTTGTGTTGTTTATTTTGAAGTTGGGGGGGTGGGTTTTAAAGGAGGAATCTGCTGGTATGGGGGCTGTAGGAGGGACTGAAAACTTGGGGAAAGGTCTGTGTGATTGGGGGGGAGAGAATACGATAGTGAGGGGTTGTCACAGGGAAGAGGGGGTCAACTTATTCTGCAAAACACCTCAGGGCAGGACAAGAAGTAACGGAGGAGAACTTATCGAAGAGAGTTCCAACCTAAGAAGCAAGGAGAAATTTCCTGACAATTAGAACAATTAATCAGTGGAACGGCTTGCCTTCATAAATTGTGGGTACTCCATCATTGGAAATTTTTAAGAAGAGATCGGACGGCCATTTGTCTGGAGTGGTATAGGATCTCCTGCGTAAGCAAGGGGTTGGACTAAAAGGCCCCCAAGGTCCCTTTCCAACTCTGTTCTTCTGGAAGCTGACTTGTCATGTTCATGAGGACTAGAAACATTGTTCTTGTTTTTGAAAACCTGGAAGGGGGGGGTTGAACTAGAAGACCTCCTAGGTCCCTTCCAACTCTATTATTCTGTATTCTACGTTCTAAAACAGTGGCACGCTTCCACTTTTTCGTAGGAGGTCGGCCCTCTCCATTCAGACGCAGCCTGACTCTCTTCTCCCCTTCCCGTTTTATAACAACCTTTCGTCACGCGTGAACGGTTAAACTGAACGCTTTCCCCGTGATTGAACTGAATGCTTTCCCACAACCCAGAAGTCCGGTTTGTGCTGACTGTCTTGTTTTCCATTCTGGGCAGCTCTTGGCTGTAAGTGCGCGGAGGGGGTGAGATGGGGACCCTTGAAAAAAACGTGGCCGGAGACATCAGCCAGCAGATCGACGATGCCCTGAGTCGGCTGCAGAGCAAGCAGCTCTTCCAGACCACCTGGGACATTGTGGCTTTTGTCATCTTCTTCACCTTCATTGGTAGGTGGAGGGAGGCGACGAAGAGTTTGGTCGGGCAGCTGCTCTGCTTCTGGGGTCGCTCATTTGGGTGGACTTACTTGCATGGTGCAAACGGGTTGGGGGTCTCAGAGGAAAGATGGCACCTTCCCAGAGGTGTAAGCAGAGAACTAGGAGGAAACAAGAGCAATGAGGTCTCAAAAAAAGTTTGGTGGAGCCAAGCAGGCCCAAGGGTAGATCAATGGAATTAAAAGACCTCATGGAAACTCAAGTTTTCTTCTGTTCTACCCAAGAAGAGCTCCTCATAAAGGAAAGCGTTTGGCCTGCATCCTTCAGCAATATCTCAATATCTACAGCTTCTTTGTCTAGCTGTGTCCAGTCCAGGGGTAGGCAACCTCGGCTCTTTTATGACTCACGGACTTCAACTCCCAGAATTCCTGAGTCAGCTATGCTGACTCAGGAATTCTGGGAGTTGAAGTCCGTGAGTCATAAAAGAGCCGAGGTTGCCTACCCCTGGTCTAGTCTAATGAAGAGGAGGACGAGGGGGGAGGAGGGACCATGACAGCAGCCTTCCAGTATTTCAGGGGTTGCCCCAAAGAAGAGGGAGTCAAGCTATTCTCCAAAGCGCCCGAAGGCAGGACAAGAAGCAACGGGTGGAAACTAATCAAGGAGAGAAGCAACCTAGAACAAAAGAGAAATTTCCTGGCCTTTAATTGGGACAACTTGGCTGCAGAAGTTGTGGGTGCTCCATCGCTGGAGGTTTTTAAGAAGAGCCCGTTTCTCTGGAATGGGATAGGCAGGGTATCCTCTGATAGGCGGGTTGGGCTAGAAGACCTTCCAAGGCCTCTTCCAACCCTATTATTCTAGGCTCTGTGGGGTGGAAACCAGGATGGAGAAGAGCCATCCCGGTTTCTGATCGGTCATAAACTCAGGCACTGAGCCCGCCATTTTTTCTGCCCATGCCAGGGATGGTTCTCTTGCTGGCCGTCCTTGCGTTGATCAGATGTTGCTGCTGCAGTTGTGATTCTCCTAGTTCGTACAAGAAGGTAAGCAGCTTCAACAATGAAATGCCCTCAAGTTGCGCATTTAATGATGGAGTGGATTAGCTTGGCAGGAGGGCTGCTCTCACGCTCTCTCTCTGTGTATGTGTGTGTGTGTGTGTGTGTGTGTGTGTGTGTGTGTGAGAGAGAGAGAGAGAGAGAGAGAGAGAGAGAGAGAGAGAGAGAGAGAGAGAGAGAGAGAGAGAGAGAGAGAGAGAGAGAGAGAGAGAGAGGAATTTCTCCTTCACTGTGTAAGCAGAAATTAAACCATTGGTCCATCAGAGATGCTTGAATTAAGACCATTGAACTGAGCAGAGATGAAATGCATGGACCTAAATTATCCTCTCTAAGCTCCGGTGAAAACCCTGGTTGCAGAAGGCATCCCTTTTCTTGAGGCTGTTTTGGCTGTAGCAACTTGGTCATAACTTCATTCCTGAAAGAGCATCCCATGTTACTTTGGATAGCGAGATGGGTGGCATATAAATTTAATATATAACTCCCCCCACACACACACACACAAAAGGGTAAAAAAAGTCCAGAGAAAACTAGAGGGCAGCATATCTTCAACATTGACCCAAAGACGACTTAGAAGACCCCAGGGAACAAAATCTAGCTGTTGGTGGGTCAAACTAAGTCGCCTTTTCTTGTTCTAACAAAATTTGGATAGATACCAATTCTGGAATTGAATTCTGGTTTAGCCTAGGGATGAATAAATACAATTCCCATTGGACAAATTTGCCTTTTTTATCATTTAATGCTCTTCTTCCTCTGAGATTCCAAACATTACAGCCGCTCTTCCATTACAGGTCAAGAAAAGAAAAGTTGGTATCGATAATATGGGCATGGACCCTTAGACTCCATATGACCAGTCGCCTGAGCATCCGGCTTTACTGATCTTTCTCTGCTCTGCTGGAATTTATTGTTAAGAATCAGATTTCTTCTTGAAGGAACTTCACAACAGGTGAGCCTCAAGAGGCTTAGATGCTCATATGATGATTCTCAGTCCATGTCTGTCTGCCATAAGCTGAGGAGAACAATTCAAGAATTCTCACCGTTGCCAACTATCGGCTGCTTCTGACCATTAGTAACAAGGAAGAGAGCTAACGAAACACGTGGTCCGTGAGCAATGATAATCCACCTTTGCAAAGGCTTGCAAACGCCTTGTGGTCTAACCAGTTGGATCTGTTAGTATGTGCTTTAAAAATGGAGCGTCAATCACAAGGTGTCTACTTTGCCCTTCTCATTCCCATCAAGTGCCAATAGCAAAGAAAGAGTCGTACAGCTTAATAAATGTTATTGAGACCCGGCTGCTTTTACTGTCCTAGATTTCTCTATAGAATCAGCCCAGACCTTGTAACACCTTTGTACAACGTTGTGCTCCTTGTAATACTGAAAATGTTTTTACCAGTTCAGGATGCTTTGTACCAAGGGCGTTCGGGTTTGGCAACTTTAAGACTCGTGTACTTCAACTCCCAGAATTCTGGGGAGCTGAAGTCTGCAAGTTGCCAAGATTGGACACCACTGATTTATACCTTCTTGTTCTAACATCCCAGATTTGTTACTTTTCAAGATCAATGTCTTAATTTTCAGTGTAAAATGTAGCCTCCGATTGGAGCGAATCTTTTAAGTTTCTAATTGTTGTTGAATAAATTTGGATGGCTGTAAAGCGACTGAAGGAGCTTGTTTTCATGTCCCCCCTCCATCCAAGCTTTGGTAGACCCAACAGAGGGTGGGGAAGAATCCACTTTTTGCACGTGATTAAAAAAACACCAACCAGCATGGATAAAAACCCTGGATCCTTCCCTGTCAAGAAAATGAACTTCTGGGTTATTTTGATCCAGGACTGAATTTAGCCATTTTGGAGCAAACAGAAATTTGTTCCACTTGTCCATCTCTTCCTCTCCATGCATGTCCCACCACCTCTCCCCCAAAAATCCTGTGTCAAAGGTTCTCCTCCCAAAACACCAAGCCATAGACCACAATAATTGGAAAGGTTTATTCCACACACAATACTAGGAGCAAAGATTAGGACTCACGTATGTTTAGCAGCAACCGACTTTGTTATATTAGCAAGACCACCATCGTCTTTTCTACTGTTTGGTGGGCAGCAAAGGTTCTCTGGAAGACCTGAGGAAGCAGCAGTGTCTTACCTGCTTCCAGGAAATAGGGGGTGACCTCCCACCAAAACCCAGCTGTCCCTCTAACGCTTTCACTTATGGAAGTCAACTATCACTATGGTGCAAAAAGCTAGAGAAAGGGCAGGCGGGAAGGAAAAGAAAAGCCAAAACATGACAAGGAAGGAACAAGAGGTGTCCCACCCCATAGTTGGTCTTTCTGAGACAAGCCCAATGCAGGTCAGCAAAGGCTGCTCTTCATCCCCTCGTTTGTAACAACCTTCCCCCCCCAACTCCCAAACAGGGTGCAATTTGACCAGTGTTTATTGGCTCAGCCTGGCTTTGATGCCCATGGAAAGAAATGAACGTACTTCTAAAGTGCTAATAAATAATGACATTCTGAACGCAAAGATACCGATGACAGGCACTGCCTCCTGCCCACCAGCTACTACCCATGGAGTGGCAGAATCTGGACGTTCTTCACAGGTTAAGAGTTTATATCATGAGATCTTCACGGGAAGAGAGTGGCTGAAACTGACCGGACCACTCTCTGCAGGAAGATCAGTAGGGCCGATAGTTCCAGTAGCCGGAAAACACAGCAATCTGGGGAAAAGAAGAACACCAAAGGAGATCTGAAGCGGGCGGGTGATAGGTAATTAGCTCCAGTTCTTCGGCAGAGTCAAATCTGCAACGGGAACCGTATCTTCGACTGACATTTCCAAAAAAAAAGGAAGTACTGCTTTGTTTTTTAGGCAAAGAACCTTGTTTTTTCTGAAGGGGTCAAAAGGGAATCTTTCGTTCCTCTACATTGTGGCACTGGACTAGACAAGGAAATGTTAAAAATACAGGCTAAATTGCCAAAGACGCAGCATCGCCTCTCTTTCCGAGCACAATTTCCATCTATATCTGCAACTTTTAATCAATTATGTTATGGAAGGGACTGGTAAGTGGAGCATGGGTGGTAAGACAAGACCAACGGCCTCTTGCGTTGCAACAGTTAATAATCATATAGTACTGCTTTACACAGGGGTGTCTGCAGATGTTTGTCAACCAAGTCACAATTATGGCTGCCTGGTGCAGCCAAAGCTCCACCTGTATGTGTACAAGTTGGGTGTTGATCACATGATCCCAGATACCATCTGGATTTTTTTTTTTACTATACCTTGTAACGGTATGTGGGAAAGACCTTGGGAGAGCCATAAAAGAGAAACTGCCAAGGGAAAGGTCAGATATGAGACAGTGTAGCCTGCAAGTGGATAGCGGGCAGAGCAAGAGTTTCAAGAGACACGCCTTAGTTTCTGGGTTGTAAAGGAGACTGGGTGGTGGTGGTGGTGAGGATTGTATTTTCAGACTTGCTATTAATACAGTTTTACAACAAGGTACAATGAAGTTTATTTATTTATTTTATTTTATTTTAATCCCATTTATATCCCGCCCTTCTCCGAAGACTCAAGGCGGCTTACAATTTAAGCACAATTCAACGTGCTTAGCAATAGCCTTCATTCTATGTATATGCCTGCTTATTAGGGCTTTCGCCCCCCCCCCCAAAGCGGCATTATTACAAAGTCAGCTTATTGCCCCCAACAATCTGGGTCCTCATTTTACCTACCTCGGTAGGTAAAATCTGGTTATAACTTTTACCTGTTTTACACACACACACACACACCCAAGGCCAACATCCATCTTGCAAGTCTGCAAGGACCATTCTCCCCTTTGTCTCCTTTACAGCCTAGGCAGTCTTTTCTGAGCTTCTTGCCTTGACCGTTTTCCAGCTGCAGGCTACACTGCCTCTTACCTGACCAATTCCCTTGGCAGCATCTCATGGGCCAGTCAGTGCAATTCAGAAGAGAGCTGGAAGGGACCTTGGAGGTCATCTAGTCCAAACCCCAGCTCAGGTAGGAAACTCGATACCATTTCAGACAAATGGCTGTCCAGTCTCATCTTAAAAACCTCCAGTGATGAAGCACCCACACCTTCTGAAGGCAAGCCGTTCCACTGGTTAACTGTCCTCACTGTTAGGAAGTTTCTCCTTAGTTCTAGGTTGCTTCTCTCCTTGATTAGTTTCCATCCGTTGCTTCTTGTCCTGCTTTCAGGTGCTTTGGAGAACAGATTGACTCCCTCTTCTTTGGGGCAGCCCCTTAGATATTGGAACACTGCCATCCTGTTCCCCCCTCGTCCTTCTCTTCATTAGACTAGACATACCCAATTCCAGCAACCGTTCCTCATATGTTTTACTCTCTGGGCGCTTAATCATCTTACTTGCTCTTCTTTGCATTTTTTTTCCTAGAGTGTTAACATCTTTTTCGTAACGTGGTGACCAAAACTGGATGCCGTATTCCAGGTATGGCCTTACTAAGGCTTTATAAAGCGGTACTAATACTTCGCGTGATTTTGATTCTCCCAAGATCTTTTCCACATACTATTATATTTCTGCCTTATAACTAAATATGACTTCCTCTTTCTAGGGCAGCAGCATGTATGCTGATGTCTTTTTTTTTTTTTAAAGTCTGCAGATCAAACTTGGGATGTTTTGCACGTAAAGTGCTGGTTCCTGGAGATGTCCTACTATACGTGCTAGGAAAGCAAAAAACGTCCTTCAACAATTCACCACGACCACCACCCTTCACCTCACCTTATCCTTGAGCTGCTGGCAAAGCTGCAGGGAGACGGTGAAGAAAACCAGGGCATCGTTCAGCCACGGCACCACACACTCCACCTTGTGCACGTGGCTGACTTCGTATCTTTGGTTTCCATACTCGCTGCGGAAAGGAGAAAAGGGGGCTTCTGGTCTCGGGGAAGCAACACGGGGAGGAAACATTTTGCTTTCCGCCATCAAGGCAGGCCCTCCAGGGGATGGAGTGGTACTTACAACATGGACCCGGGGTTATGCAGGATGGACCCTCCAGCTGGGCGGAAATTCTGAAAAAGGAAGAAACAACTAATTTCGAGGGATTGGGGTTTTGCATGGAAATCCTGCCTAGCTCGTCCTGTTGGTCAGGTAGACCAGAACAACTAAAACTGTTTTTCTTCGTGACTGTCTACACCAGGCATGTCAAACACAAGGCCCGGGGGCCAGATCCGGCCCGTGAAGTGGTTTCATGTGGCCCGTGAAGCCATCCTGGAAACAGGGAGGGAACGGCCCCCACTGCCTTGGCCCTGGCCCAGAGACCCCCCCTGTCTGCCAGAGACCCTCAGATCTGTCCCACTCCTGCCCAGGCCTCCATAGGCACCCTTGATGCGAACGATGTAGAGCTGGCCATGCCCACCCAGTAGGCCATATGCACTCTAGCCACGCCCACCCAGTAGGTCACGCCCACTCAGGCCACACCCACCTGGCCCCCTGAGGGCAACCGCAATGCTGATGCGGCCCTCAATGAAATTGAGTTTGACACCCCTGGTCTACACGAACAGCATCTTGAAAGTCTGACTCTGTCGTTATCTTTCTCGTCTGCTTATAGCTCAGTGAATTAGGAAGGTGTCTGTCTCAGCCGTTTCCGAATGTTCTCTTTTTCGGACTTAAAATGTTTCAGCCCTCATCCCCCCCCCCCCCCGCCAAGCAATGGATCTTGCATATTTCCATTAAGATCATCTTATTTAATCTCTGTAGGGATCAAAGTTATGCTGTGAAAATCAAGAGATAAAAGTTAAAACAAATATCAGGAAATAGATCAGAAGTAACGGATGGAAACTAGTCAAGGAGAGAAGCAACCTAGAACTAAGGAGAAACTTCCTGACAGTGAGAACAATTAACCAGTGGAACAACCTGCCTCCAGAAGCTGTGAATGCTCCAACACCGGAAGTTTTTAAGAAGAGACTGGACAGCCATTTGTCTGAAATGGTATAGGGTTTCCTGCCTGAGCAGGGGGTTGGACTAGATGATCTCCAAGGTCCCTTCCAACAACTACTACTTCTTCTTCTTCTTCTTCTTCTTCTTCTTCTTCTTCTTCTTATTATTATTATTATTATTATTATTATTATTATTATTATTATTATTATTATTATTGTTGAACGACTGGCTGATTATGGGTCATCAAGTCCTTTTCAACTTCTACTAACTACCTAGGATTTTCACCATAGGACAGGAAATTCCCCTCCTACTCAAATCCCTGCCAAAAGGGGGGGGGGGGGAATGCTAAATTCTATCATTCCCAGCAAGCCACTATCTTGGGGCTTCAACATATCCTTGCCCAGATGTGAGGAGAAGGTGCTGTGTCACCAGATAACCTGTCTCATCTTCTTCGTGAATTCTGAACTTAGCGCCCAAGTGGCTTGTGGCTGAGGAGCTAAAGGCAACCTACTCCTTCCTCCTGTTTTATCTGCCCCCCCAACAATCCTGAGAATACAGAATAGAATAGAGCTGGAAGGGACCCTGGAGGTCTTCTAGTCCAGCCCCCTGCTCCAGCGGGAGACCTTGTATCGTTTCAGACAAGTGGCTGTCCAGTCTCTTCTTAAAAATCTCCAGTGATGGAGCACCCACAACATCTGAAGGCAAAGTTGTTCCACTGGTTAATTGTCCTCACTGTTAGGAAGTTTCTCCTTAATTCCAGGTTGCTTCTCTCCTTGGTTAGTTTCCATCTGTTGCTTCTTGTCCTGCCTTTGGGCGCTTTGGAGAAGAGCTTGGCTCCTTCTTCTTTGGGGCAGCCCCTGAGATATTGGAAGGCTGCTATCATGACACCCCTCGTCCTTCTCTTCATTAAACCAGACATACCCATTTCCTGCAACCGTTCCTTAGATGTTTTAGCCTCCAGTTCCCTAATCACCTTAGTTGCTCTTCTTTGCACTTCTTCCTCTTTGCACTTCTTCCAAAGTCTCAACGTCTTTTTCGTAATGTGGTGAGCAAAATTGGCGGCAGTATTCCAGGTGTGCCCTTACTAAGCAGATTGGGGCGAGGGGCTGGCTGGCTCAGAGACCCCCTTGTGAACTTTCATGGCTGAAGCTGGATCATCTCTTCCCCCCTGCCGGGCAATCACTTTGGCGCTGGGCTGCCTCTTACAGAATGAAAGTGACTTGAGCCAGGCGGCACATCTGCTTTTCTGTCAAGCTGGGGAACGAACTACTGCTCTCTTTCTTAAGCTGCCTAATGCAGACCACACTCAATGCGAATCCTGGATGCAGTCCCACACTATTGTGTGTTTGTTTGTTTTTTGCTACTTCTGGCTTTCCCAGTTCTCTCCCTCCTCCATTCCACACCCGCCCACCCACCCAAAACCCAACAATCTTGTGAAATAGAGAGAGTAGCCAATGGGGGAGAGTGAGTTGTGCCTCAGAGCCATCCAGTGTCAGCTTTTCCAAGAAAACCAGACAGGAAATGTGACCAGAGGTGCTAATTCGGCTTTATCCGTGAGCCTACAATAACAAAACCTTGCAAATCTTGAGAGTTATGACCGTACCAGACTGATACCCTCTCTTTTTACAGCCTGGTAATTTAGAGAGCCATCTCTATTTGTGAGTATCTTTCTCTGCCTGTTAGGCAGCTGCAGGCCAGGTCCTCTCTTATCTGACTAGGCAGCCTCTTATCCCTGCCGTTCTCTCAAGGTCCTTCTCATCTTCCATTTCATCCAGGGAGCTTCTCTGGTTGAGGAGGGAGTAGAACAAGGCTCTCCTCTGTGCCAGGCCAACACCTTCGCTGCTGCATCACTCCGACTCTCGCCCGAGAGGTAGAATGGTGGGCTGGTTGGGCAAAATTGGCGAGAGGCAGCCGCCCACCCTCCACCCCCGAACAAATAAAAATCTATCAGTCATCTCATTTTAGCAACGGGAAGCAGAAGAAAGAGGGTTCAGAATTGAAGAAGCTTCTTGGATGGGAAGCAAAATGTTTTCAAGGGGGGGAAAAAATACCAAGAAAGGCCAGCTGCCTTTTGGGACCCCCAACTGATGGGAAAAGGAACACAAGGCCTTTGATCCCCGCTTTTCAGAGAGCTAGGACAGACTGTACCTACTCCAGAAATAACAATATATAAAACCTCCCTTTTGCGTGATGACTTATCGATGGAAACTTATGTTGGTTTTTTAAATAAATGAATGAATGAATGAATGAAAACTCCTTGAACTGTGTTCATAACCTTTTCTGGAAGCACACCCATTTTAGGTCACTGGGTACAAACAGTGTATTTAATGTTTTGGGGCAATTCAAGTCAGCCCTTATCTGTGTCACTGTTTCCTATTCCTTAAAGCAGGGGTAGGCAACCTTGGCTCTTTTAGGACTCGTGGACTTCAACTCCCAGAATTCCTGAGCCAGCCATGCTGAGGGGAAAGGGAGAGGTTTCCAAGCTGAGCCATACTGGCTGAGGAATTCTGGGAGTTGAAGTCCACGAGTCCTAAAAGAGCCAAGGTTGCCTACCCCTGCCTTAAAGAGACAAGAGCCAACAAACTGGCTAATCAGATTGGTTCACCGTATGTGAAATATGTGGAATTCTGCAACAGCAACGTTGATTTGTGACATGTAAAAAAACTTTACCCTTCTGTAAAGGGCAGAAGGAAGGGGCCTCCAAGGACAGGAAGAAAATCGGTGGTAACGGCTAGATAAGAGGGGTTTCAGCCTGGGCCAAGAAAGTAACTTGAGAAAACAACTCAGATAAATATCTCACTCGTTCACATAACGTCAGGGAGAGGAAATACATTCAGATTTGCAAGATTATGTTACCAGAGCTGTTGTAAACAAAGGAGTCCTAACGTATATGACGTTAGAATACAGAATCATAGGGCCGGAAGGGAACTTGGAGGTCTTCTACTCTGACCCCCTACTCAAGGCAGGAGACCTTGTACCATCCCAGGCAAAAGGTTGTCCAGTCTATTTTTGAAAACCTCCAGTGATGGAGGGCTCACAAGTCTGTAAAATGAGGGGGGGGGGGTTTCCAACCTATTTTCCAAAGCACCAGAAGGCAAGTCAAGAACGGATGGAAACTAAGCAAGGAGGGAAGCAACCTAGAACTAAGGAGAAATTTCCTAATGGCAAGAGCAATTAATCAATGGAACAGATTTGCCTGCAGAAGTTGTGGGTGCTCCATCACTGGGTTTTTTTTTAAGAAGAGACCGGACAGCCACTTGTCTGAATTGGTATAGGTTCTCCTGCTTGAGCAGGGGGCTGGACTAGAAGACCTCCAAAGTCCCTTCCAGCTCTATTCTGTTCTAAACCTAATTCCAGGAGGCAAGCTGCTCCACCAATTAATTATACTCACTGACAGAAAATTTATTCTAGGCTGAAGTACTAATTAAGAAAATTCTAGAGCGTGCAGAAATGGATAGATTTGACTTTAAAGATTAAAGAGAAAGAAGACTCAGCGTACTTTAGAACATGGGATAGTTTCTGTCAATTGGCTAGAAAAACGAGTCAGAGAGAAAGGAACGTGATAT
This sequence comes from Vipera ursinii, assembly GCF_947247035.1. Taxonomy (NCBI): domain Eukaryota; kingdom Metazoa; phylum Chordata; class Lepidosauria; order Squamata; family Viperidae; genus Vipera; species Vipera ursinii. The sequence continues at coordinate 5,599 of NW_028148103.1, read as the reverse complement.
GTAATTTTGAATACATATTAGCAAGAAGGCGGCTGTTGAGTGATTAATTCACATATTGTTTATGATAATCAACTATATCTATTAGTTAAATACATGTACCCAGACATTATGCTGTTTGCTAAATATTGAAAATGTTATTTGGGAAAACCAATTAAGGGAGACTAAGATGCATTTCTGACTCTTTAGTCTGCATCAGTCAGTCATACCCTTCTGAGATTCGAACCTGGGCTGATTGCATCTTAGTCTCCCTTAATTCTTTGTTAGTAATTTACATAAACATATGAACTGTCCGGTGTGACTACAGCCTGTTCGATAGCCTTTGAGATAAGGCTGAAAACAGGAAATAAAGATTTGCCCCATGTTTGGGGCCTAGCAAGGTAATCTAAATAGTTAACATTTGACTCATATATATATATATATATATATATATATATATATATATATATATATATATATATATATATATATATATACCGTATATACTTGAGTATAAGCCGACTCGAGTATAAGCCGAGACCCCCAATTTCACCCCCAAAAACTGGAAAAAGTTATTGACTCGAGTATAAGCCGATCCGCCGTTCTGCAAGCCTCTGCCGCCAGCAGAGGCTCGATCCGCCATTTTGCAAGCCTGAATACACAGGAATACCCTGTGTAGCCGCGGCTCGTCGGCAGGTCTCCGTTCCTCCTGCCGACCTTTGGGGAGGTTTGGGCGCCTCCCCAAACCTCCCCAAACCTCGGCAGGTCTCCGTTCCTCCTGCCGACCTTTGGGGAGGTTTGGGCGCCTCCCCAAACCTCCCCAAACCTCGGCAGGTCTCCGTTCCTCCGCGCAGACCTGCCGACCTTTGGGGAGGTTTGGGCGCCTCCCCAAACATCCCCAAACCTCGGCAGGTCTCCGTTCCTGTTTGGGGAGGTTTGGGCGCCTCCCCAAACGTCCCCAAACCTCGGCAGGTCTCCGTTCCTCCGCGCAGACCTGCCGACCTTTGGGGAGGTTTGGGCGCCTCCCCAAACGTCCCCAAACCTCGGCAGGTCTCCGTTCCTGTTTGGGGAGGTTTGGGCGCCTCCCCAAACCTCCCCAAACCTCGGCAGGTCTCCGTTCCTGTTTGGGGAGGTTTGGGCGCCTCCCCAAACCTCCCCAAGCCTCGGCAGGTCTCCGTTCCTCCGCGCAGACCTGCCGACCTTTGGGGAGGTTTGGGCGCCTCCCCAAACGTCCCCAAACCTCGGCAGGTCTCCGTTCCTGTTTGGGGAGGTTTGGGCGCCTCCCCAAACGTCCCCAAACCTCGGCAGGTCTCCGTTCCTCCGCGCAGACCTGCCGACCTTTGGGGAGGTTTGGGCGCCTCCCCAAACGTCCCCAAACCTCGGCAGGTCTCCGTTCCTGTTTGGGGAGGTTTGGGCGCCTCCCCAAACGTCCCCAAACCTCGGCAGGTCTCCGTTCCTCCGCGCAGACCTGCCGACCTTTGGGGAGGTTTGGGCGCCTCCCCAAACGTCCCCAAACATCGGCAGGTCTCCGTTCCTGTTTGGGGAGGTTTGGGCGCCTCCCCAAACCTCCCCAAACCTCGGCAGGTCTCCGTTCCTCCGTGCAGACCTGCCGACCTTTGGGGAGGTTTGGGCGCCTCCCCAAACGTCCCCAAACCTCGGCAGGTCTCCGTTCCTGTTTGGGGAGGTTTGGGCGCCTCCCCAAACCTCCCCAAGCCTCGGCAGGTCTCCGTTCCTCCGTGCAGACCTGCCGACCTTTGGGGAGGTTTGGGCGCCTCCCCAAACGTCCCCAAACCTCGGCAGGTCTCCGTTCCTGTTTGGGGAGGTTTGGGCGCCTCCCCAAACCTCCCCAAACCTCGGCAGGTCTCCGTTCCTGTTTGGGGAGGTTTGGGGCGCCTCCCCAAACCTCCCCAAGCCTCGGCAGGTCTCCGTTCCTCCGCGCAGACCTGCCGACCTTTGGGGAGGTTTGGGCGCCTCCCCAAACGTCCCCAAACCTCGGCAGGTCTCCGTTCCTGTTTGGGGAGGTTTGGGCGCCTCCCCAAACGTCCCCAAACCTCGGCAGGTCTCCGTTCCTCCGCGCAGACCTGCCGACCTTTGGGGAGGTTTGGGCGCCTCCCCAAACGTCCCCAAACCTCGGCAGGTCTCCGTTCCTGTTTGGGGAGGTTTGGGCGCCTCCCCAAACGTCCCCAAACCTCGGCAGGTCTCCGTTCCTCCGCGCAGACCTGCCGACCTTTGGGGAGGTTTGGGCGCCTCCCCAAACGTCCCCAAACCTCGGCAGGTCTCCGTTCCTGTTTGGGGAGGTTTGGGCGCCTCCCCAAACCTCCCCAAACCTCGGCAGGTCTCCGTTCCTCCGTGCAGACCTGCCGACCTTTGGGGAGGTTTGGGCGCCTCCCCAAACGTCCCCAAACCTCGGCAGGTCTCCGTTCCTGTTTGGGGAGGTTTGGGCGCCTCCCCAAACGTCCCCAAACCTCGGCAGGTCTCCGTTCCTGTTTGGGGAGGTTTGGGCGCCTCCCCAAACCTCCCCAAACCTCGGCAGGTCTCCGTTCCTCCGTGCAGACCTGCCGACCTTTGGGGAGGTTTGGGCGCCTCCCCAAACGTCCCCAAACCTCGGCAGGTCTCCGTTCCTGTTTGGGGAGGTTTGGGCGCCTCCCCAAACCTCCCCAAGCCTCGGCAGGTCTCCGTTCCTCCGCGCAGACCTGCCGACCTTTGGGGAGGTTTGGGCGCCTCCCCAAACGTCCCCAAACCTCGGCAGGTCTCCGTTCCTGTTTGGGGAGGTTTGGGCGCCTCCCCAAACCTCCCCAAACCTCGGCAGGTCTCCGTTCCTGTTTGGGGAGGTTTGGGCGCCTCCCCAAACCTCCCCAAGCCTCGGCAGGTCTCCGTTCCTCCGCGCAGACCTGCCGACCTTTGGGGAGGTTTGGGCGCCTCCCCAAACGTCCCCAAACCTCGGCAGGTCTCCGTTCCTGTTTGGGGAGGTTTGGGCGCCTCCCCAAACGTCCCCAAACCTCGGCAGGTCTCCGTTCCTCCGCGCAGACCTGCCGACCTTTGGGGAGGTTTGGGCGCCTCCCCAAACGTCCCCAAACCTCGGCAGGTCTCCGTTCCTGTTTGGGGAGGTTTGGGCGCCTCCCCAAACGTCCCCAAACCTCGGCAGGTCTCCGTTCCTCCGCGCAGACCTGCCGACCTTTGGGGAGGTTTGGGCGCCTCCCCAAACGTCCCCAAACATCGGCAGGTCTCCGTTCCTGTTTGGGGAGGTTTGGGCGCCTCCCCAAACCTCCCCAAACCTCGGCAGGTCTCCGTTCCTCCGTGCAGACCTGCCGACCTTTGGGGAGGTTTGGGCGCCTCCCCAAACGTCCCCAAACCTCGGCAGGTCTCCGTTCCTGTTTGGGGAGGTTTGGGCGCCTCCCCAAACCTCCCCAAGCCTCGGCAGGTCTCCGTTCCTCCGCGCAGACCTGCCGACCTTTGGGGAGGTTTGGGCGCCTCCCCAAACGTCCCCAAACCTCGGCAGGTCTCCGTTCCTGTTTGGGGAGGTTTGGGCGCCTCCCCAAACCTCCCCAAACCTCGGCAGGTCTCCGTTCCTGTTTGGGGAGGTTTGGGCGCCTCCCCAAACCTCCCCAAGCCTCGGCAGGTCTCCGTTCCTCCGCGCAGACCTGCCGACCTTTGGGGAGGTTTGGGCGCCTCCCCAAACGTCCCCAAACCTCGGCAGGTCTCCGTTCCTGTTTGGGGAGGTTTGGGCGCCTCCCCAAACGTCCCCAAACCTCGGCAGGTCTCCGTTCCTCCGCGCAGACCTGCCGACCTTTGGGGAGGTTTGGGCGCCTCCCCAAACGTCCCCAAACCTCGGCAGGTCTCCGTTCCTGTTTGGGGAGGTTTGGGCGCCTCCCCAAACGTCCCCAAACCTCGGCAGGTCTCCGTTCCTCCGCGCAGACCTGCCGACCTTTGGGGAGGTTTGGGCGCCTCCCCAAACGTCCCCAAACCTCGGCAGGTCTCCGTTCCTGTTTGGGGAGGTTTGGGCGCCTCCCCAAACCTCCCCAAACCTCGGCAGGTCTCCGTTCCTCCGTGCAGACCTGCCGACCTTTGGGGAGGTTTGGGCGCCTCCCCAAACGTCCCCAAACCTCGGCAGGTCTCCGTTCCTGTTTGGGGAGGTTTGGGCGCCTCCCCAAACGTCCCCAAACCTCGGCAGGTCTCCGTTCCTGTTTGGGGAGGTTTGGGCGCCTCCCCAAACCTCCCCAAACCTCGGCAGGTCTCCGTTCCTCCGTGCAGACCTGCCGACCTTTGGGGAGGTTTGGGCGCCTCCCCAAACGTCCCCAAACCTCGGCAGGTCTCCGTTCCTGTTTGGGGAGGTTTGGGCGCCTCCCCAAACCTCCCCAAGCCTCGGCAGGTCTCCGTTCCTCCGCGCAGACCTGCCGACCTTTGGGGAGGTTTGGGCGCCTCCCCAAACGTCCCCAAACCTCGGCAGGTCTCCGTTCCTGTTTGGGGAGGTTTGGGCGCCTCCCCAAACCTCCCCAAACCTCGGCAGGTCTCCGTTCCTGTTTGGGGAGGTTTGGGCGCCTCCCCAAACCTCCCCAAGCCTCGGCAGGTCTCCGTTCCTCCGCGCAGACCTGCCGACCTTTGGGGAGGTTTGGGCGCCTCCCCAAACGTCCCCAAACCTCGGCAGGTCTCCGTTCCTGTTTGGGGAGGTTTGGGCGCCTCCCCAAACGTCCCCAAACCTCGGCAGGTCTCCGTTCCTCCGCGCAGACCTGCCGACCTTTGGGGAGGTTTGGGCGCCTCCCCAAACGTCCCCAAACCTCGGCAGGTCTCCGTTCCTGTTTGGGGAGGTTTGGGCGCCTCCCCAAACGTCCCCAAACCTCGGCAGGTCTCCGTTCCTCCGCGCAGACCTGCCGACCTTTGGGGAGGTTTGGGCGCCTCCCCAAACGTCCCCAAACCTCGGCAGGTCTCCGTTCCTGTTTGGGGAGGTTTGGGCGCCTCCCCAAACCTCCCCAAACCTCGGCAGGTCTCCGTTCCTCCGTGCAGACCTGCCGACCTTTGGGGAGGTTTGGGCGCCTCCCCAAACGTCCCCAAACCTCGGCAGGTCTCCGTTCCTGTTTGGGGAGGTTTGGGCGCCTCCCCAAACGTCCCCAAACCTCGGCAGGTCTCCGTTCCTGTTTGGGGAGGTTTGGGCGCCTCCCCAAACGTCCCCAAACCTCGGCAGGTCTCCGTTCCTCCGCGCAGACCTGCCGACCTTTGGGGAGGTTTGGGCGCCTCCCCAAACGTCCCCAAACCTCGGCAGGTCTCCGTTCCTGTTTGGGGAGGTTTGGGCGCCTCTCCAAACGTCCCCAAACCTCGGCAGGTCTCCGTTCCTCCGCGCAGACCTGCCGATCTTTGGGGAGGTTTGGGCGCCTCCCCAAACGTCCCCAAACCTCGGCAGGTCTGCGCGGAGGAACGGAGACCTGCCGAGGTTTGGGGAGGCGCCCAAACCTCCCCAAACAGGAACGGAGACCTGCCGAGGTTTGGGGAGGTTTGGGGAGGCGCCCAAACCTCCCCAAACAGGAACGGAGACCTGCCGAGGTTTGGGGACGTTTGGGGAGGCGCCCAAACCTCCCCAAAGGTCGGCAGGTCTGCGCGGAGGAACGGAGACCTGCCGAGGTTTGGGGAC
>NW_028148104.1:0-32500 GCF_947247035.1 Vipera ursinii | reverse complement strand
AAAACCTCATAACATGAGGTGAAAATAATTTTTGTCACAATGGTGAATAACCTAGTAAGGACGTGGTTGGGATGAAGTGTAATAATAATAATAATAATAATAATAATAATAATAATAATAATAATAATAATAATAATAATAATAATAATAATAATAAAGTTGGAAGGGACCTTGGAGGTCATCTAGTCCAACCCCCTGCTCGGAGAGGAAACCCTATACCATTTCAGGCAAATGGCTGTCCAGTCTCTTCTTAAAAACCTCCAGTGTTGGAGCATTCACCACCTCTGGAGGCAGGTTGTTCCACTGGTTAGTTGTTCTAACTGTCAGGAAGTTTCTCCTTAGTTCTAGGTTGCTTCTCTCCTCGACTAGTTTCCATCCGTTGCTTCTTGTCCTGCTTTCAGGTGCTTTGGAGAATCTTGTCAGGAACTATTGGATTCATGGCAGCCTTTGATACTGTTGATCATGGTATCCGTCTATTCCACACGAAAGACTGAATGTCAGTAACATGATTTTTTGTGGTGATCTTCTCTTTCCTTAGCAAGCAGCTCCTTTTGGTGGTAGTATGAGAGGAAAATGTCTGTGGAGATTCTCAGCCATCCAAGTCATAGTTGTACCAAAGTTGCTTTTTTTTTTTTCACGAGGCAACTGGACTTTCTTGTTTTTCTTTGAAGACATTCCGCACTGACATTTGGTTTTTCTTTGAAGACATTCCGCACTGACATTTGGTTTCCAAATGTTTCGTTACCAGGCTAGGTAACATTAGGGGATGTCAGTGTCGGCGTCCTGTTTATAAGGACTTCAGATGTGGATATGTCAAGCGAGGGTCTTGTGATGGGCCTGGTGTGAGTCATCTGTGAGAGTCTTTGATGGGACTTGTGATGGGGAGGTTAGATCAGGTCAGGGTCATTGGGAGGTGAACTGTTGGTGGGAGTGGGGGATTGCATGGGATGGTTGAGGTTGGTGCTGTCTCTGGTTGGCTGTGTGGTTGATTTGGATCCTGAGGGGGTTGTAGGCTGGTGGTAGGTCGATGCATCTGTGGATGGAATTGCTTGTGGAGTGCCAGGCTTCAATCAACTCACGAGCGTGTTTGGTGGTAGCGTGGCCGATGAATTTAGCATTGCTCCAGTTGAAACTTCACCGTCATGCACAAATCTCTTGCAATTAACAAAATACTTGGTATTCATCTGGGATATTTCAGTGCAGTAGGACACAACCTGGAAGCTGCAACTGATATAAATGATACTCAAGATTAATCACTAATGGTCATCAAGATCATATGATACTTAATTACAACTTCATGTATTTGTTGAGGATGTTTTGTGTGAGACTTTAGAAAGAGTACAGAGAAAAGCAACAAAGATGATTAGGGGACTGGAGGCTAAAACATATAAGGAACGGCTTCTGAAATTGGGTATGTCTAGTTTAATGAAGAGAGGGATGAGGGGGGGACATGATAGCAGTCTTCCAATATGTCAGGGGCTGCCCCAAAGAAGAGGGAGTCAAGCTATTCTCCAAAGCGCCTGTAGGCAGGACAAGAAGCAACAGACAGAAACTAACCAAGGAGAGAAGCAACCTAGAACTAGGGAGAAACTTCCTGACAGTGAGAACAATTAACCAGTGGAACAACCTGCCTCCAGAAGTGGTGAATGCTCCAACACTGGAAGTTTTTAAGAAAAGACTGGACAGCCATTTGTCCGAAATGGTATAGGGTTTCCTGCCTGAGCAGGGGGTTGGGCTAGATGACCTTCAAGGTCCCTTCCAAGTTTATTATTATTATTATTATTATTATTATTATTATTATTATTATTATTATTATTATTATTATTATTATTATTATTATTATTATTATTATTACAATGTTACAATTAAATCATACTGGATAGGTTTTGCAACCCAGAGTCCCTTCACAGATTTGGCCGTATACAACAGCAATAAATCAATAAGCACACCCCACTGATCAATATTCTGGACAGAGAGTGCCTGCTGCAAACCAGCAAAACATTTTCTTACCCTTACTACTAAGAAACTAATTATTCACCTCATGATAATCTTCTGGACATACTTCCAAAGAAGACCCAACCTCTAATATTTAACATTTTTTAAAAAGAAATCTATTCTGAATGACATTCCTTGTAAGAATAGAATCATGGTGAAGTGCAGCTAACTCCAGTTTTACAGTTTCCAAGCACATGAGTATAATGAGGGAGACAGATCATGTCAGCTGGCCTCATTTTCAATTTGTTATTCAGTGGCTGGGCTGTTGGAAGTAAAAGGTTGTAACTCTATAACGCTGGATACGCTTTTCGGGCCAAAAGAAGCTCAGTGTTTGAAAAATTCTTGCCTGAGATTCTGGGGTCCTTCTGTTGATCAGTTCAGCTAATTGAATTTTGTAGAGAAAACAATCCATCTTTCCTGACCTAGGAGATGCAGAGCTTCCCTAACCTAGAGGTGTCCCAACACAGTCAAAATAGCCAACGGTCAAAGTTGCTTTAATTTGCATTCCTGCACTGAGCAGAAGGTTGAATTTGACTGTCTGGTCATCCGTCAAGTTCCAGCATTTTCTAATATTATTCTGATAAACCGATGGCAATTTATTTTGGTTTATTATGGTTTCTCTCTTTCAGAAAACCTTATATTCACATACCGTTGAAATGTATTTGCTTCTTCATTCTTACAGGCACTTTGCATTTCCTAATTTGGTTTCAAAACGATGAGCCAAAACAGGGACTTCAAACTACTGCCATGAAAATGGTCTTGATGAATTTGGTGTGTGCTGTGGAATGATGGTTTCCAGCCAGTTTACATAGATTGGGAACTAGGAGAAGTTGCAGCCAGGGCAATCAAATTATACTTAATATATTTCTTTATTTGAGAGACGTTTATGCCATTTTTATTACTGTATAAGTAACTCAAGTGGCAAACACACACAACACTCCTTCTTCCTCCTATTTTCTCCCAAACAACGCCTTAGTGAAATAGGTTATGGAGGGAGAGAAGGAGGAGGAGGAGGAGGAGGAGGAGGAAGAGGAGGAGGAGGAGAAGGAAGGAAGGAAGGAAGGAAGGAAGGAAGGAAGGAAGGAAGGAAGGAAGGAAAAAGAAAGAAAGAAAGAAAGAAAGAAAGAAAGAAAGAAAGAAAGAAAGAAAGGAAGGAAGGAAGGAAGGAAGGAAGGAAGGAAGGAAGGAAGGAAGGAAGAAAAAAGAAAGAAAGGAAGGAAGGAAGGAAGAAAGAAAGAAAGAAAGAAAGAAAGAAAGAAAGAAAGAAAGAAAGAAAGAAAGAAAGAAAGAAAGAAAGAAAGAAAGAAAGAAAGAAAGAAAGAAAGAAAGAAAGAAAGAAAGAAAGAAAGAAAGAAAGAAAGAAAGAAAGAAAGAAAGAAAGAAAGAAAGAAAGAAAGAAAGAAAGAAAGAAAGAAAGAAAGAAAAAGTCACCCAGTTACCTTTGATGCTAAAGCAGGACTAGAACTCACCATCTCCTGGTTTCTAATTCAGCACCTTAACCACCACAACAAACTTAGCTGTAAGCAGCGGTGGAATTCAAATACGTGAACAACCAGTTCTCTGTGTGGATGCCACTTCCGGAAGTCTATTCTGCACCCAGGCAACAAAAAATTAGCTACCAGTTCTACCAAACTGGTGCAAACTGGCTAAAAAAAATCCCACCACTGCATGTAAGTACGCATGTATGTAAGTTTGGAGTAGTGGTTAAGTTGCTGAACTAGAAACCAGGAGAGGGTGAGTTCTAGTCCTGTTTCAGGTATATACATACTCCTAAAACCTTCGAACTTGTCAAGATGAAGTATTTCCCAGAAAATTTCCCAGTGAAAGGAAGATTAAAGCGTGCACCCAGTTTGGTTTTCTAGCTACAGGAAAGGGTATTGAGTTGAGGAGGTGTTTTCTCTTGACATAAAACCCTTTGCACATTTTCTAATAAACAGTCCTGCTACATGTAATAGAGACGGTAGGCGCCAATTTATTTTCTAAGCGACTGAAGCCATTATAGAATGAAAGCGTTTTAGACTATATCTGGAAGGAACTGCATTTACATGCTTTCATTTCAGGAATGGGTTTCTCACTTTGAAATGGAAACAGTTTCCTAACTTAAAGTAGGTAATTACACACTCCATTAAACAAGTAATTAACAGATTACAATTTAGAGAAGGGGGAAAAAAAACCTTTAGAAATGAGCAATTCAAATGCCGAGCAAGCAACAAACTGTTATAATTAGCATAATACTTTTTGAAATGGATTAACAGCCACACAATAAAAACCAAGAAAATCAGATTCTTTTCCTCGCAAAGATCATATTCAACACAACCATTTTTTTTCTGAGGGCAACAATCTATCGCCTTGTGTTTTTAAAAATAAAATGTAATAGCAAACAAACAACCAAAACAACAACAACAACCCAGCAACTTAATGGAAACAACTTGCTAATAAACATTTCTGGGGAAAAAGTGGAATTGCATATTCTACAATGAATGGCGGTTGCCTGATAGTTATAGTGAAATATCTCACACTTAGTTGCACTAATATTCCAGTGGGATTGAAGAGAAGAGAATCAAGTTTTGATTGCTTGAACATTTAGAACCAAAGTCATTAATTTTGAAGAAAATATTAAAACTCTGGAGAGGTTTAACCTGAACCGATTGATCTATGAAACCTTGAGCTTCACATAAATTCACAACCTGATCAATTGACTTCTGCCTAGGCATATGAGATAACTGTCTCGTGCTTGTGGATACATTCCTCTGTCATTTACTCACTGTTTAAGGTGGGCAAGAATGAAAGATTATTTGAATAATGTAGGCCAGGGGTCTTTTATGACTTGTGGACTTCAACTCCCAGAATTCTTCAGCCAGGTCATAAAAGGGCCAAGTTTGAAGACCCCTGATGTAGGCTGAGTGTATGTGTGTGTAAATCAGGGATCTTCAAACTTGGCCCTTTTATAACTTGTGGACTTCAACTATCCGTCAAATGATTCTCTTTCAGGATTTATGATGTAGAAAAGGAGTAAGAAGTATAAGGTACTAATATTAGAGGAGTGAGATTGTTGTTGTTGTTTTTGAAAAAAGGCAACTTGCCATATCTAATTTACTGTATTCTGCCACCATTATCATTAATGGTGGAGCAGTGGGCTGATGCCTCCTTAAGTAACACCAGCTGCCTGCAATTAGCGCAGGTTCGAGTCCCACCAGGCTCAAGGTTGACTCAGCCTTCCATCCTTCCCAGGTAGGTAAAATGAGGACCCAGATTGTTGGGGGCAATTAAGCTGACTTTGGAATAATGCCGCTTGGGGTGTGTGTGTGAAAGCCCTAATAAGCAGGCATATACATAGAATGAAGGCTACTGCTAAGCTTGTAAGCCGCCCTGAGTCTTCGGAGAAGGGCGGGATATAAATGGAATTAAAATAATAAAATAAATAAATAAATAGTAGTTCGTTAAATTTTCAAGGTCACAAAACCAAAAGTAAAAAGGCAGTGTAGCAAATAATAATTTTGAAGAACGACTAAGAACGGATAACCAGATACAGAAATAATAAAATGTTGGAGGGGAAATATACTAGGTGGAAAATTCTGATAACCATTATTTCTCAGTCACCCAGACAGAGAAACACACACAGAGAGACCCACATATGCATGCATTGCCCTATACATTATTTTTGTTGTTTAAAATCCACACCTATCTCTGAAAAACAGAATAACAGTGTTAGAAGGGAACTTGGGGAACCCTCTGGTCAAATAGGAGATCCTATGCTATTTCAGACAAGTAATTTTCCAATCTCTTTTGAGGATCCCATCATCTCAATCCAGCTACAACTTTTTCCAATCACCGCCTTCCTCTTGATCCACTCACTCTTCTATTACAAATTTGTTTTGCAATTGGATCATTCTCTTATCATTGGTCTATCCCATTACCGACTGTTCTTTTCACTACATTGGTCTTTAATTCATATTGATGCTGGGCTGTTTCTTTGATCTCCGAGCTTGGCAATTTGATTGCAAACATTTCATCTCCATTCAAGGGGAACTTTTTCAGCGAGCTTTGAATTGTGTTTGTCTGTCAGAGCACTGGCCTTTAAATACCTTTTTGTATGATGCAAATTGGTGTGGATGTTGTTTGTCTGGATGTTGCTGAACGATGGTCTGGTTTTGGGCTGGTTGATTGGCTGGTTGTATGAAGATGATGATGATGGTGGTGGTGATGATGATAATGATGTTAGAAAGGACCTTGGAAGTCATCTAGTCCAACACCCTGTTCAGGCAGGAAACCCCATTTCAGACAAATGACTGTCCAGTCTCTTCTTAAAAACTTCCAATGTTGGAGCATTCACAGCAGGTTGTTCCACTGATTAATTGTTCTCACTGTCAGGAAATTTCTCCTTAGTTCTAGGTTGCTTCTCTGTTTGGTTAGTTTCCATCCATTGCTTCTTGTCCTGCCTTCAGGTGCTTTGGAGAATAGGTTGACTCCCTCTTCTTTGGGGCAGCCCCTGAGATATTGGAACACTGCTATCATGTCACCCTTCATCCTTCTCTTCATTAAACATGACATCCCCAATTCCAGCAACCGTTCTCCATATGTTTTAGCCTCCAGTCCCCTGAGCATCTTTGTTGCTCTTCTCTGCACTCTTTCTAGAGTCTCAACATCATTTTTACATCATGGTGACCAAAACTGGATGCAGTAGTTCAAGTGTGACCTTACCAAGACATTACAAAGTGGTATTAGCACTTCACGTGATCTTGATTGTAGCTGGGCCATAGTCTTTGGCTTTTTAAGTATCGTCTCTGTGATCAAATGGTGTTGTTCGTTCAGTTGCTTCTGAGACAAGGCCTGGGTTTAGGTTTGTTTGGCTGGCTGTCATTGTTGAGATGTGGTCCGATTTCTTGTGGAAGGTTATAATTTTTGTTGCTCTGGGTGGGGTTCTCTTGTTCTCAATGGTTGGTATATTGGTTCGATGTCAATGTGTCTGTTTATTGACTTATTGGTGGAAAACCAGGCCTCAAGGGAATTCTCTTTCCCTCCTTGATTTCGCCTGGGTTACAACTGTAGTCCTGGTTAGATCAAATTTGTGTCCTTCTGAGGCTTCGAGGATGGACATGAAGGATAGTGGGTCATGTCTTTTGATGCCCAAAAATTGTTTGCGCAGTCTGGTTGATAGGTGTTGTGATTCAGGGTCAGCCTGTGGGTTCGGCATTTGGGTCGGATGATTCAGAGGAGGAGGAGGAGGGGGTGTTGGAGAGGTTGCTGAGGGGGTTGGAGAGCTTGCTGATGAGAGCCCTCAGCCAGGCCCCTCCCACCTGGTCACGACGCAGACCCAGATGTGTGAGTCTGACAGCGTGGATGAAAATGACCCACAGTTCAAGGACGCCCGACGCAGGAGGCAGTCAATCAGGAGTAAACAGAGCAAGGCAATGGGGCACCTCAGAAGGAGGCAGAGAGAAGCCACGCCCTGAACTGTATAAAAGGGGAATGCGTGGGGGGGCTGGTTTGCTGAAGGCAACCGCTTGAATAGCTCCTGTTTCATGGTTCGTGTCTTGTTCTGTTTGCTTTTGTATCCATAAATTTGGCAGGCTTAGTTCCAGCCTCTTGCCTTCTTGTAAAAGGGGTTGTCCCTGCCTTTTCTGCAGGGCCGGTAGCAGGCTGGTACAGAACAATAGGTTTCTTCCTGTTTGGCCCACATAGTTCATATTCATTCTGTCTGGACCGCATCGTTTCTTGTTCCACCAATTGTATTTTTTAAATATCACTTTCTGGCTGCATTTCACATTCTTTTACGTTTCTCCGGATAATGCAAGATTCATAACAATTTATGCAGATGCATAGAACTATTTTTTTGTTTCTTGCAAAGTACTGACTCCTTTACACAGATCACATACTCCTAACTTTCTAGCAGTATTTGCATGTCTTAAGCACTTCCCATCCATCTTCCTGTCTTTGGCAAACATTGAACTAAAACGCACATATTCATTTACTCACTCCTATTTTTCACCATTTATGTATACGTTGGAATCACTCAGCTCATTTCCTCTATCAGGCACATTTATCCTGGTCATTGATCCATTATTTTTCAGTTGCATACTCCCTATTGCACAATATATGTGACACTCCCAGCAACTCATTACGTTTCTCAGCCAATAAAATAGCATTGCTTGCATTAAAAGTGCACACCGCCCTCATTCCCCAAACAATATACCTTTAACATCACCACAAACATGTCTTCTTCATCTCATGAATTCATTAAGCAACCAAGGAAACATCATACATTATTGTCCTATTCTTTGTTCAGTGTTGAACCTTCATTTGACTTCCATCGCATACTATTCTTACTGCTTTCAGCACCAATTTCCAAGTCTGTGTTTCTTCTCAGGCATTTTTTAACAAACTAATCTCGCTGGAGTTGTACATTTATTATTGCACTACCTTTCCCTTTGTACAGGGGAACAGTAATCTTCTTCCAACTACCTTCACACAGGTTAAACTATTCAGATGTTATACTTCATAGGCAAATGGCACCCCTACTTTAGCATTTTTCCACTTATGCCATGCATGTCTGTGCTATCTATGCTTACATTACATTACAGTATTGGAGGGACTGCTACAAAGAAGAAGATAGAATAGAATATCAGAGTTGGAATGGACTTTGGAGGTCTTCTAGTCCAACCCCCTGCTCAGGCAGGAAACCCTATACCATTTCAGACAAATGGTTGTCCAATCTCCTCTTAAAAGCCTCCAGTGATGGAGCATTCACAGCTTCTGGAGGCAGGTTGTTCCACTGATTAGATGTTCTCACTGTCAGTAAATTTCTCCATCCATCATCTATCTATCTATCTATCTATCTATCTATCTATCTATCTATCTATCTATCTATCTATCTATCTATCTATCTGTCATAACAATAACACTAATAATAATAGAGTTGGAAGGGACCTTGGAGGTCTTGTAGTTCAACCCCCTGCTCAGGTGGGAAACCCTATAACATTTCAGACCAATGGCTGTCCAATCTCCTCTTAAAAGCCTCCAGTGTTGGAGCATTCACAACTTCTGGAGGCAGGCTGTTCCACTGATTAATTGTTCTGTCAGGAAATTTCCCCTTAGTGCTAGGTTGCTTCTCCCTTTGGTTAGCTTCCATCCGTTGCTTCTTGTCTTGTCCTCAGGTGGTTTGGAGAAAAGCTTGACTCCCTCTTCTTCGTGGCAACCCCTGAGATATTGGAAGACTGCTATCATGAGGGCCTCAACCTATTCTCCAAAGCACCAGAAGGCAAGACAAGAAACAATGGATGGAAACTAATCAAGGAGAGAAGCAACCTACAGCTAAGGAGAAAATCCCTAAAGGTTAGAGCAATCAACCAATGGAACATCTTGCCTCCATCACTGGGGGTCTTTCAGAAGAAACTGGGCAGGCACTTGTCTGAAGTGGTGTAGGATCTCCTGCATGAGCAGGGAGTTGGGCTAGAAGACCTCCAAGGTCCCTTCCAACTCTATTATTCTCTAAGTTTACATTTCTTTTTAATATTTTCATTGTATTTAGGACTTTAATTTTAATTAAGCTGAAATAGACAGTAATGGCGGACAAGAGCCATCCACTTGATTTTCTGGCATAGGCCAAATTGTTGTGTTTTTTTCTTTTCCTTAGCTTATTGCTCTCATCTGGATTAACGGAACACCCCCCACCCCCACCTCCAAAAATGCAGACAAAAATGTACTTTTCCATTTGATGACTGGAGCAGGTCACAAGTTTCTAATAAGGGATGAATTAAGCATTGACTCAGCTATGTTTCTCATTAGATTGTCGAGTTAGGGGAGAAAAAAAAGCATAGCACTTATGCAATTATTAGACTTTAGCCTTCTTTTATTATTCATCAGGAAATGTGGGCAAAATGAAACGAAAAATAATTCATTCTCCAATTATCTGAAAGGAAAACTAAAGCATTTTTCCCCCTGCCTCAATAATTTATTTTAAAATAGGAGTGATTTGTTATAATATAACTTCCATTGGGGTCACCTTAACTTTACCTTTACCTTCCTTTTGGGCAACTGTAGAGGATAGGGACGCAGTGGGTCAGTGGGTTAGGACGCTGAGCTTGTCGATCAGAAGGTCGGCAGTTTGGCGGGTTGAATCCCGAGTGCCGCGTAACAGAGTGAGAGTCTGTTACTCGTCCCAGCTTCTGCCAACCTAGCAGTTCGAAAGTACGTAAAAATGCAAGTAGAAAAATAGGGACCACTACGGTGGGAAGGTAACAGCATTCCATGCACCTTTGGCGTCTAGTCATGCCGGCCACATGACCACGGAGACGTCCTCGGACAAGCGCTGGCTCTTCGGCTTTGAAACGGAGATGAGCACCGGCCCCTAGAGTCGGAAACGACTAGCATGCATGTGCGGGGGAACCTTTACCTTTACCTTTTAAAGGATAGAATCAGAGATCTTCTAGTCCAGCCTCTGCTAAAGCTGGAAATTTTTATGCCATCTCTGTCAAATAGTTGTCCAGTCTATTTTTTGAAAAACGTGCAGTGATGGAGCACTGCATAACTCCCAGGAGGCACGCTATTCCATTGATTAATTATTCTCAGTTGTCAAAAAATTTCTCTGTACTCCTAAGCTGGATCTTTCTTTAACAAGCTTTCCATCCATTATTTACTGTCCTGACCTCTGGTGCTTTGGAGAATAAGTCAACCGATTCTTTTCTGTGACAGCCCCTTATCCTGTCTTCCCTTCCCTTTGTTAAGGCTATATCAGTGGTGGGATTCAAATAGGTGAACAACCGGTTCTCTTGTGTGGATGCTGCTTCCAGAAGTCCATTCTGGGCCTGGACAACAAAAAAGTAGCTACCAGTTCTACCGAACTGGTGCGAACAGGTTGAGTCCCACCACTGGGCTAAATTCTAGCTCCCTCAACCATTCATCATGCACTATGATGGCAGCTGTTATGGATATACTTTGACATTAACCTCTGAATTGCTAAGAAACTAAACATTTGGATATTTCTCCCAACAGTCCAGAGGCCACTGGACTTCCTTGTTTTTCTTGGAAGACATTTCACTTCTCATCCAAGAAGCTTCTTTAGCTTTTGGCTATTTATTTATTGGCTCAATTTCTAAGGCCATCAATCTCAGTCAATGACTATTTAATTTTATTGCTCTGTAGATAGATATACAGGACCAAGGCCAAACTAGATGTGTTGAGTCTCATTGACTTGTCTGGGATATGTTGGTTCCACCAGGTAAACATCTCCTGTGGGATGGATAAGTGGTCACACTCCACAAGTCTTATACCTCACTCTGGATTGGCTAGTTTAGGACCAACACGAGAACTAATTTTATTGAAGAAAGCTTCCTATGAGCCTGTGGCTTCTTGTGAAGCTTAATCTAGCCACAATATTTCTATTCTGTCAGAGCATGCAGTTTTATTGTGCTGAGGTAACCCAGGAGTAAATACCGTAGACAGTGGTTTGTGTTTAAATGTTGGTTTATATTACACTGTCTACAAATATACACTAGAAACATGATACGTACACGTGATAATTCAGCAAGAACCAACACACAGCAGTTACAGGATGAGAGAGAAAGGCTGCAGCAATGCCTTCCCTTTTGTACTCAAGCTCTTAAAGGGATACAGACTCCTGTTGGATCATTCCTAACATTGCATCATTCACCTCACATTATATAAGCTTCTATATCATTACCTTAACATATTCCAACTCTGGACATCCCATGGAAGTGGCCAAAGAGATAGCTATTTTGATAAAGTTATGATACAGTCTGGTTTGAATTCAAATGTAACCAGATGGGAAAGAAATCACTTACATATCACTTTTTAGAAAATTAAAGCAAAGGAACAGTGGCAAAAGAATGGGGATACACGCACACAATAAAAGCAATTAGAACATTAATCTGAAGTTTCCTGTGTTGACCCTAGTGACATTAGTCCCAAATCCGGATTTGGAACTACCTCCTTCCAAGCTGTTTTTCAACTTCACATTGTAGCCTGCAGCCCAGGTATTTCTAGCAGTCTCTCATCCAGTTACTAGCCAAAACTGACCCTGCTTAGCTTTTAAGCATGAACAAGTGTTTTTGGTGTTGCCATCTGCTGTGGAAATTATATATTAATTAGCTTTTTATGGTGTGCTGGAATTAAAACTGGATCCAGTAAGGCTTAACACTATTTATTTATATTTCACACTCCTTAATCACCCGTCTCCCTCAGATTTTAATTTTAAAGCAACTATGCTTTTTTGAAATGAACTCTCTCCAAAAAGATAAGATATAGTGCACATGTAGAGATTTGCAATGACATTAATTACCTAAATATGGCTGTTTTATACCCATAAACACCCATCTAGTTCAGGATTAATTTTGGAACTTCAGTGTCAGATTTTAATTCAGAGAGTTGCAGGGAAGAGGGAGAAGGAGGAGAAGAAATAGATCAAAGGGTTTGTTGCCATTACAGTGATTTGTGTATCCCAACCCCATTAATTTAGCACTATTAGAGGCATCTCTGATGAACATTGCCATCAGCTCCTGCATGTTTCTCACATTCATCAAGAGAAGATGCACTGAAAACAGATGTACGGATGTTTGTAAGTGTTGGCCAGCATGATGTGTATGTCTCCTAGGATCTGAGGAAGGGAGGGAATGCAGCAGAGGGAGGGGAGAGAGAAATTAGGGTATGTTAACACATTTCTGAGATGCTAGATATGCTTGTTCGCAATGTCAAGAAGGACCCCTGACAGCTTTCAGCACAGTCCTTTTTTTCTCTTTAATTCCTTTAAATATTTTCTCTTGAAGGAAATGCATTGAGTTACATTATAATTAACTCAGCTGCCAACAGATATTGTACTATATGAAAGGCCCGCCTGTCTAAGCACATGAAAGAGTGGTGTCATCATTGTCCTTGTTTAATCAGGTCAAAGCAAATCCAAGACTAATTACAGTTATTGTCCAGAAATTGCTTTATGCCTATAAGAATAAGCTGCATCTTACACCAGCCTTTCCCTATTTCCTCAGTTGAAGAAGGAGGAGAAGCAATCACTTAGGAAAGGGTGCCCTATTGGATATTTGATCAGGTAAGCACATTTTCACGAGTGCTTTGACAAAATTTGCAGTAGACACCTGTAAAATGGCAAGCCAAGGAATGTGGTTAGCTTTCTGTGAGCACCATATTCCTGAACTAACATTCTGGTTCCAACTTTATCATGTCCCAGAGAAAAGTAGGGAAGGGGGCATATAAGTAAAAGAAACAACATCATTGGGCAGCTAAAGAAAGATGGAAGTAGAGGGAGATGGAGATTGAGATACCGATGGGCATGGACTGTCAAGATTCTGACTGATGAACCCAACCAAGTAAACACCTTTGAGGCTTTCCAAACTCTTAATGTAAAACTTTACTGAGTACATCATTTTGGCAAGCATGCAAGCAAAACCAACTCTGGCAAAACCGCATGCAATTCCATATAGTAAAAGTATGAAATCCCACCTCCTCCTTCTTGGTCAGGAAAAATATTGTTATGAGAAAGTGTCTCTAGGTCTGGCCAGATACCTGGTGAACTGTCCTTGGTTCTCACAGTCTGCTTTCTTGATCTTTTGAAGTCTTCATTCTGATCCCTTTCCCTCTCCCCAAGTTCGTTGGCAAGCTGAGAAGCAATAATTGTCAGACCAGCAAAAATGGATGTGGACATGGACATAGACATGATGTAGATATAGACATGACATGGATATAGACAGTACATAGAGACAGACACAGAGATGATAGAGGTAAAAAGAGAAAAAGAGAGATTGCTAGCACATACACTTTCAATCATTTTGCAGCTATTCAGCCACAGTGCAGCTCTCTCAAATCCAGATCAATCGCCAAATGTGGTGATGGCATTTCCTCCACTGAGTTTGGACTTCAAGATCATGATGTACTCATTTTTGACCTTCTTCATGACATCAGTGTTCTTGAAACTATCACCTTAAAGGATAACCAAGTATTTATAGTGGCTATCTTCATCCAGGCACTTAAAGTTATTTCCACAGGCCATCTTCTTCATGAGAAAGATCAAAATGGTCGTTTCTTTTTAAACGTATTCTAGAATAATCATTCACTGGAGAAGAGCCTAATGCTGGGAAAGATTGAGGGCAATAGAAAAAGGGGATGATAGAGAATGAGGTGGCTGGATGGAGTCACTGAAGCAGTAGGTGTGAGCTTAAATGGACTCCAGAAGATGGTAGAGGACAGGAAGGCCTGGAGGAACATTGTCCATAGGGCCGCGATGGGTCGGATATGACTTCGCAACTAACAACAACAGAATAATCATGTAATAGTCTGTGTGCAGAGTAGGAAAAATATATCCATGCACACATATTATTTTTATAGAGATGTAGACACATATCTGCACACATTCACATATGTGTACACATGTTCTTTATAAATAGGTGAGGGAAACCCAAGAAGTAGTGCTATGTCAATGGAGTGGGACAACCTGCCCCATCAGACTCATCCCGTCTGTTGTGATTCCTTGCCAGTCTGTGGATCCAGCAGCTGAGTCTGAGGACTCAGATGAGGAAGTGGGGCCTGAAGTGACATTAGAGTCAGAGGAAGGCTCTGAACAGCTCCAAGACTTACAATCTGAGGAAGAGTCTGGCCCCTCTACTCCTGCTCAGGCTGAGACACAGCTGTGCTAGGAGTCTGAGTTGGATAGTGATGAAGCCCAGCTGGGAAATATCCAGGATGCACGACAGTGCCAGCAAGAAAAGAGAGCAGGACAGAGGAATACAATGGGGTGGCTCCAAAGACAAAGGAGAAGGCATTAGGAAGCCACGCCTTAGCTGAATTATAAAAGGGAAGGTGTGGGAGGTGCTGGTGCCAAAGGCAACCATTTGGGTTAAGAATCAAATTGCGATGAACTGTGTTTGTTTGCCTTGGACATTGACTCAGGTCTGTGAATAATAAAAGGGGTTTGGTTTTTCCTGAAGTTCCCGCCTGTTGGAAGAGGGGTTTCTCCTTGTGAGCATAGTGAGGACTCATGTGGGCTGAGGCAGAACACCTTCCAACTTGCCACGGCCAACTCACCATGTTTAACTGACTGTAGGACAACTCGCCGTGGGACAATTCAACATGGGCTAACTCAAGAGAGGGACAAGTAGAATTGCAGCTCACCCCATCCTCAAGGACGTCTAACCTGAGAAGCTTCAAAGCTGAAACAGATCAAGACCTTGTCCTTCCCTTGAATTATCCTGCATTGAGTTATCCTGTGTTGAGTTGTCCCATGGTCAGTTGGCTGGGTTAGTTAGCAAGATGACTGGGGCATCTCAGCTGGGGTGAGTCAACTGGGGCGAGTTGGCTGGGTGAGTTTTCCTAGACCCCTCTGTCAACCCTGATTCTTTCAAACAGAATCCTTGTAGGAAACATCCTGTGTTCCCAATTACGGTGCTCTAGAAGAGCTGCTTTCAAGTTTGTTTGTTTTTCTGGCAGATAAGTTATATTTCTTGTCAGAGACTGAGAATGACCTCACTAGAGCCTCAGCATGATTGAAGCTGGTTGTTGCATCCTCTACTCCTCATTCTGGCATGAATCAGTCCTGGAAATACAAAAATTCAAGAAGCTTGTTGGGGTTTCCATGACTCCTTTTGTCAACTGCAAACTACTCTTGCAAATGCTTTCCCCCCGCCCCTTTTCCTTTCATTTGTAAAAGCTGATGGCCCAGCTGCCTTCCTGGGTTAATGAACTTTGATGTTCTTTTCTATAATTACTATTCTAAGCAACAAAACTGTTTACAGACGGATGCTTTACTTACTGAGTTGCAAAGCCAATAATTAAATTTAATGCAATGCAACAAAATCAGCACACTAGAAAGTTAACCTTAAATCACCTTTTTAATGATTAAGGAAATTAGTTCCCTTCTTCCAGATTAGCAGTTCAGAAACCAAATGTTTTCTTCACTTTTGACAGGGTTCAGAAGCGGCTGTCATCCATCACCTGCTGTAGGGTTTAACCTCTTCTTGCTGGAAAGAACTATTTGCATGAAGTCAGAGTGTTTTAGGGGCATGAAGATCTGGAAAATAGTAGCTTCCTGCTCTGTATATTTGCTATAAAACTAGGAGTGCTGGGAAACTCAATACTCCCATGTAACACCTCTACTCCGCGAGCTGCATTGGCTTCCGGTTGCCCTCCGGGTGAGATTCAAGGTGCTGGTAATGACCTATAAAGCCCTAAATGGCATGGGTCTGGACTACCTATGGGAGCACCTGCTGCCGGGGTCAACTCCCACAGAGAGGGTCTCCTCAGGGTGCCGTCGGTCAAAGAGTGTCGACTGGTGGCCCCCAGGGGGAGGGCGTTCTCTGTGGGCGCGCCAGACCATTGGAACCGTTTACCGGTTGAGCTCCGGATGGCTCCTGACCTTCGCTCCTTCCGCCGTGACCTAAAAACTTACTTATTTGAACAAGCCAGCCTGGTCTGATGGGAGTGGGGTATTTTAATATTAATTTTATTAATTTTTATTGTAATTTGGGGCTACACTATTTAATTCTTTCTTAAATTTTGTACGTTGTATTTTTTATTGTATTGCCCTGTACACCGCCCTGAGTCCTTCGGGAGAAGGGCGGTATAGAAATTAAATAATAATAATAATAATAATAATAATAATAATAATAATAATAATAATAATAATAATAATTATTATTATTATTATTATTATTATTATTATTATTATTATTATTATTATTATTATTATTATTATTATTATTATTATTATTATTCTGGGCCATCACACCCCATAGGAAGAACTTCATGGCAGTAGAAGACCACCTGGTTCCATCTTCATTGCTTGCTTTTTTTTCCCCTTCCACTGCATGCCTTCCTCTCTTCTCCTTCTTTTACATTGCATTTATTGTGTCAATATTAAGAAGCACCTGGTCAACCTTTTATAGAATAAGCAAACTTGGACTTTCTCAGTAAAGTCCAAGTGGGTGAGGACTGTCTGGAAAATCCAGGGGGAGTGGGACTGAGAAGGACAAGATTTCAGAAGATTTGATGGGGGTGAGGGTCAACCTATTCACCAAAATGTCCTGAAGGCGGGACAAGAAGCAATGGATTGAAACTCATCAAGGAGAGAAGCAACCTAGAACTAAGGAGAAATTTCCTGACAGTGAGAACAATAAATCAGGGGAACAACCTGCCTCCAGAAGTTGTGAGTGCTTCATCACTAGGTTTTTCAAGAAGAGATTGGACAATCATTTGTCTGAAATTGTGTAGGGTCTCCTGCTTCAGCAGGGGTTGGACTAAAACAAGGGTTCCCAACTTGTGGGCCACGGGCCACTACCATTCTGTGTCCTATTTGCAACTGAGACATGTGAGCGGCTGGCTGGTGCACGCACATGTGTGCACACATCCCCACTCACGCAAGCATTGCATGTGTTCAGGGCCCCACTCGTGCAAGCATTGTATGTGCTTGGGGCCTCACTTGCATGAGCAGTGGGGGAAGTGGTGAGATTCAGCCAGTTCACACCAGTTCGGCAGAACCAGTAGTTAATTTTTTTTGTTGCCCAGGACCGGAATGGACTTCTGGAAGTGGCATCCACACAGAGAACTGGTTGTTCACATATTTGAATCCCACCACTGATTGGGTGGGCCTCATACAGACATCGTGGGTGCTCTCACATGCATCTGCCCTTCCCACAAAACCATCCCCTCTTCTCCCTCCCTCTGAGCCACCAACACAGAAAGACTGGGGAACTCTGAAGATCCCCCAGGTCCCTCCCAACTCTTATTCTGTTATTCTATTCTCTTAAGGCAAACAGAAAATGGCCACTGCATATTGTGAGCAGGACTTCTCAACCCAGGAATAGGCACCACAATTCGGTGGACTAATGTAAAGGCCTACAGTTCCTGACTATCACTGCCATACACTCCTCAAACAGGACATAACAGCACTGCGGTTGTGTCCAAGTCAATGCTACCTCATTCAGAATCATGATGGCATGATTCTAGATTCTAGGCTGCTAGAAAGAAGTTCCCTGAAGATGGGCTCCAGCATGAATCCAAAAGCTTGGAAGATAATGCCTCTGGTTCTGGTAATGGACCCAGATTGGATCTTGCATCATGATGGCATTGCTCAGATCTAGGTTGCTCAGGACCTCAATCATGCGAGCATTGTATGTGCTTGGGGCCTCACTCACGTGAGCACTGGGGCAAGTGGTGGGATTCAGCCAGTTCACACCAGTTCGGCAGAACCAGTAGCTATTTTTTTGTTGCCCAGGCCCAGAATGGACTTCCAGATGAGGCATCCACCCTGAGAACCATTTGTTCACCTATTTGAATCCCACCACTGCTTAAACCCCATAGTCATTCGGTCATGCTGGGATTAAGTCTGAACCTGTTTTTCTCTATCCAGCCCCACCAAAAAAACCTCCCAACCCTGACAAACAATGTTATCCTGAATAATATAATGTATAATTAATACATTGAGTGACTCACGAGGTCCCAGAACAGAAAACCACACTGTGGAGTCAAAACAACATTTGGTTCCCAACAGCCTGCAAGGGCCATTTTGATCAACGCCGGCACGAGTTGCAAACAAATAACACATACATTTATATGAAGGATTTTAAAACGAGAGAACTGGAAGGAGAGAGAAAGAAAGAGTCCAATTTGCCAACTAATCAGAAAATACAATTTCTGGCACCAACTGCTCAGGTTTCTGCATCATCTATTTAATAACCGTGTTCTCTAGGCAGTTATATTTTTCCTCAAAGTTTTTGAATGCGATTCAATGGGTCATTTCTCCATGTGTGTATTGCAGAAGCAGCCCCTCATCTTGAAAATGAATTATTCCTACCTGGTTATACTTTTTTATTATTTACTTATTTGGTAAACAAATGCAATCTGTTGAAAGCTTGAGAATGGGGTGAGGGGAGCATCAACAGTCCACAGGTTAAACATGGATGAGTCAGCAAGCTTTGGTGTACCATTTATTTCTAATAAATGTCCTGCTTCCTCTGTGTCACAAATTAGAATTATATATATAAAAAAGTTGTGAATGAGGCAAATAAAAGCTCTCTGGTGCTATGGCATGATAAAGATGGCTTTTAATATGAAGACTCATTCTAGTTGGATGTGGCTTGTGATAATTTGATCTTGGTTGGGTTACTTCAGTGGTGAGATTCAGCCAATTCACACCAGTTCAGCAGAACTGGTAGCTAATTTTTTGTTCCCCAGGCCCAGAATCGACTTCTGGAAGCAGCTGTTGTCATTCCGTGCCAGCCTGTGATCCCGGCAGCTGAGTCTGGGGAATCAGAGGAGGAGGAGGAGGGGCTTGGGGAGCCATCAGAGTTGGAGGAAGGCTCTGATGAGCTACAGGAGTTACCATCTGATGAAGAACCTGGCCCCTCCACTAGTGCTCAGGAAGCTGAGCCAGACTTTGAGGACACACAGCTGGAAGACATTATAGATGCTCATAAACGCAGACAGGCCACATGAGTAGGACAGAGGGAGGCAATGGGGTGACTCCAGGGGAGGAGGAAAAGGCATTGAGAAGCCACGCCTTGGGGCTACATAACAAAAAGGGAATGTGTGGGCAGGGCTGGTTGCTGAAGGCTACCGTTTACAAAGGACTCCAGTTTCAAGAGATCAGGTTTGCTTTGCTTTGCCAGTGAACTATTTCCTGTTTGACTCGTGCTCCATTTTGCTTTGAACAATTCTCCATTGGAAAATGTGTTCTGTTGTTTTTGGTTTTTGGGAAAATCATCAGGTCTGTAACTCAAATAAAAGGGGTTGGTTTTCCAGGCTACTTGTTAAAAGAGGGGTTTGTCTTTGTGAAGTAACAAAGATGTTCATAGCTGGGACAGAACAGGGGCAGAGAACCGGTTGTTCACCTATTTGAATCCCACTACTGGGTTACTTGCAGATATCCAGCAGGTGTACAGAATCTGTAGGACTGCAAGCTGCTCTACTGTAAGCTGCTCTACAGATACCAATTAGGCATCATTTGGAGGAACACAACAAACACCTTCCTTTCTGCAACACGTTGATAATATGCCTCAATATGTCAAACTGCTGCTGCTTTGGTTGCCATCAAAAAAGTCTTCCAGACAACACAAGTAAGTGAATTGCGGCAGCAAACGTAAGCATATGGCAAAGTGTCAGAACGGATTCTATTCTTAATCATATGAAATACTGTTTGCACAGTGGTTGCCAACATGGGCTTCACTCTTAAATATTCTTTCACAGGGAAACATATTGGTTTCAGCAGCTGCAGAATTCCAACTCCCTCTTTTTCTGCTATGAGGACTTTACAGAATAACAGAGATGGAAGGGACCTTGGAGGTCTTCTAGTCTCTCCCTTACTCAATCAGGAGACCCTATCCCATTCTGGAGAAATGGCTGTCCAGTATCTTCTTGAAAATCTCCAGTAATGGAGCACTCACAACTTCTGAAGACAAGCAGTTCCACTGATTAATTGTTCTCACTGCCAATAAATTTCTCCTTAGTTGTAGATTGGATCTCTTTTTGATAAGCTTCCACCCATTACTTCTTGTCCTGTCCTCAGGTGCTTTGGAGAATAGGTTGGTTCCCTCTTATCTCTGAAAGTCCCTCAAGAGCCTTGGTGGAGCAGTGGGCTAATGCCTCCTTAAATAACACCAGCTGCCTGCAATTAGTGCAGGTTTGAGTCCCACCAGGCTCAAGGTTGACTCAGCCTTCCATCCTTCCCAGGTAGTTAAAATGAGGACCCAGATTGTTGGGGGCAATAAGCTGACTTTGTAATAATGCCGCTTGTGGGGGCCCCCGAAAGCCCTAATAAGCAGGCATATACAAAGAATCCCCTTCATGGATTACTGCCTTGTCGTGGCGAAGGGGCTTGCGTAATTCAATGAAGCTATGAGCTATGCCGTGCAGGGCCACCCAAGACAGACAGGTCATAGCTGAGAGTTCTGACAAAACGTGATCCACTGGAGAAGGAAATGGCAACCCACTCCAGTATCTTTGCCATTAAACCCTATGGACAGTACCAAAAGGCAAAACAATATGACACTGGAAGATGAGCCCCTCAGGTCAGAAGGCGTCCAATATGCTACTGGGGAAGAGCAGAGGGCTAGTACTAGTAGCGCCAGAAAGAATGAAGCAACTAGGCCAAAGCCGAAAGGACGCTCAGCTGTGGATGTGTCTGGTGGTGAAAGGAAAGTCCGATGCTGTAAAGATTTTTTCTCCATAGGAACCTGGAATGTAAGATCCATGAATCAAGGAAAGCTGGACGTGGTCAAACAAGAGATGACAAGACTGAACATCGACATGTTAGGTATCAGCGAACTAAAATGGACAGGAATGGGTGAATTTAATTCAGATGACCATCAGGTATACTACTGCGGGCAAGAATCCCTCAGAAGAAATGGAGTAGCCTTCATAGTGAATAAAAGAGTAGGAAAAGCAATACTGGGATACAATCCTCAAAATGACAGAATGATCTCAGTTCGAATCCAAGGGAAACCATTCAATATCACAGTAGTCCAGGTCTATGCCCCAACCACCAGTGCTGAAGAGGATGAAATTGACTGGTTCTATGAAGCCCTACAGCACCTTATAGAAGTAACACCAAAAAATGATGTCCTTATCATCATGGGGGATTGGAATGCTAAAGTAGGAAGCCAAAAGATAACTGGAATAACAGGCAAGTTTGGCCTTGGAGTACAAAATGAAGCAGGGCACAGGCTGATAGAATTTTGTCAAGAGAATACGATGGTCATAGCAAACACTCTTTTCCAACAACCCAAGAGACGGCTCTACACATGGACATCACCAGATGGTCAACACAGAAATCAGATTGACTCTATGCTCTGCAGCCAAAGATGGAGAAGCTCTATGCAGTCGGTAAAA
Organism: Vipera ursinii; assembly: GCF_947247035.1. NCBI lineage: Eukaryota > Metazoa > Chordata > Lepidosauria > Squamata > Viperidae > Vipera > Vipera ursinii. The sequence continues at coordinate 10,663 of NW_028148104.1, read as the reverse complement.
ACAAGACCAGGAGCTGACTGTGGCTCAGACCATGAGCTTCTCCTTGCAAAGTTTAGGCTTAAATTTAAGAAAGTAGGGAAAAGCACTAGGCCACTCAGGTATGAATTAAATCATATCCCTGTTGAATATACAGTGGAGGTGACAAATAGATTTAAGGAATTAGATCTGATAGACAGAGTGCCTGAAGAACTATGGACAGAGGTTCGCGACATTGTACAACAGGTAGCAACCAAAACCATCCCAAAGAAAAAGAAATGCAAGAAAGCAAAATGGCTGTCTGAGGAAGCTTTGCAAATAGCTGAGGAAAGGAGGAAAGCGAAAGGCAAGGGAGAAAAACATAGATAGGCCCAATTGAATGCAGAATTCCAGAGAATAGCTAGAAGAGATAAGAATGCCTTCTTAAATGAACAGTGCAAAGAAATAGAAGAAAACAATAGAATAGGGAGGACCAGAGATCTTTTCAAGAAAATTGGAGAGATGAAGGGAACGTTTCATGCAAAAATGGGCATGATGAAGGACCAAAATGGCAGGGACCTAACAGAGGCAGAAGAAATTAAGAAGAGATGACAAAATTACACAGAAGAACTCTACAAGAATGAGCTTAACATCCCTGATAATCACAATGAGGTGGTCACTGACCTCGAGCCAGACATCCTAGAATGTGAAGTGAAGTGGGCCTTAGAAAAGCTGAGCAACAACAAAGCTAGTGGAGGTGACAGTATTCCAGCTGAGCTATTCAAAATCTTAAAAGACGATGCAGTAAAAGTGCTACACTCAATTTGCCAGCAAATTTGGAAAACTCAACAGTGGCCACAGGATTGGAAAAGATCAGTTTACATTCCAATTCCAAAGAAAGGCAGTGCCAAAGAATGTTCAAACTATCGCACCATCGCACTCATTTCTCATGCTAGTAAAGTTATGCTTAAAATCCTACAAGCTAGACTCCAGCAGTATGTGGATCGAGAACTACCAGAAGTACAGGCAGGATTTCGAAGAGGCAGAGGAACTAGAGATCAAATTGCTAACATACGCTGGATCATGGAGAAAGCTAGGGAGTTCCAGAAAAACATCTACTTCTGCTTCATTGACTATGCTAAAGCCTTTGATTGTGTGGATCATAACAAACTGTGGCAAGTTCTTAAAGAGATGGGAGTACCAGACCATCTTATTTGTCTCTTGAGAAACCTATATGCGGGTCAAGAAGCAACAGTGAGAACTGGACACGGAACCACTGATTGGTTCAAAATTGGGAAAGGAGTCCGGCAAGGCTGTATACTGTCGCCCTGCCTATTTAACTTATATGCAGAGCACATCATGAGAAAGGCAGGGCTAGATGAATCAAAAGTTGGAATTAAGATTGCCGGAAGAAATATCAACAACCTAAGATACGCAGATGATATCACTCTAATGGCAGAAAGTGAAGAAGAACTAAAGAGCCTCTTGTTGCGGGTGAAGAAGGAGAGTGCAAAACGTGGGTTGACACTTAACATTAAGAAAACCAAGATTATGGCATCTGGCCCTCTCAATTCCTGGCAAATAGATGGGGAAGAAATGGAGGTAGTGACAGATTTTGTTTTCCTGGGCTCCAAGATCACTGCAGATGGGGACTGTAGCCAAGAAATTAAAAGATGCTTGCTCCTCGGGAGGAAAGCCATGGCAAATCTAGACAGCACACTAAAAAGCAGAGACATCATCCGGTCAACAAAAGTGCGTATAGTCAAGACTATGGTCTTCCCAGTTGCAATGTATGGCAGTGAAAGTTGGACCATAAGAAAGGCTGAGCGCCAAAGAATTGAGGCCTTTGAACTATGGTGCTGGAGAAGACTCCTGCAAGTCCCTTGGACTGCAAGGCGATCAAACCAGTCAGTCCTAGAGGAGATCAATCCTGACTGCTCTTTAGAAGGCCAGATCCTGAAGCTAAAACTCAAATACTTTGGCCACCTAATGAGAAGGAAGGACTCACTGGAGAAGAGCCTAATGCTGGGAAAGATCGAGGGCAATAGAAGAAGGGGATGACAGAGAATGAGGTGGCTGGATGGAGTCACTGAAGCAGTAGGCGTGAGCTTAAATGGACTCCAGAAGATGGTAGAAGACAGGAAGGCCTGGAGGAACGTTGTCCATGGGGTCGCGATGAGTCGGACACGACTTCGCAGCTAACAACATACATAGAATGAAGGCTATTGCTAAGCACATTGATTTGTGCTTTAAATTGTAAGCCACCCTGAGTCTTCGGAGAAGGGCGGGATATAAATGGGATTAAAAAAATATTCGAAGACTGCTATCATGTCACCCCTACTTCTTGTTTTCATTAGTCTAGACCAGGGGTAGGCAACCTTGGCTCTTTTATGACTTATGGACTTCAACTCCCAGAATTCCTGAGCCAGCATGGCTGGCTTAGGAATTCTGGGAGTTGAACTTCAGGAGTCATAAAAGAGCCAAGGTTGCCTACCCATGGTCTAGACATACCTAGCTCCCGCAACCGTTCATTGTATGTTTTAGTCTCCAGTTCCCTTATCATCTTGATTGCAATTCTCTGCACTCTTTCTAAAATCTCAACATTGTTTCCTTTCTAAAGAAAAGCCAGGCAAGACACTTACAGATTTGGGTGAGCTTTTTTAGCTGGCCAATGGATAGGGTGGGAGAGAACATCTCTGTAGAATCTGGGGAAAAACTCAGAGAAGAGCAACTAAAATGATCAAAGGCCTGGAGATCAAAGCATATGAAGAATGGCTGCAGAACGTGGGTTTGGCTAGTCTAAAGAAAAGAAGAAATAGGGGAGACATGATAGCAGTGTTCCACTATCTGAGCAGCTGCCACAAGGAAGAGGGGGTCACGTTATTCTCCAAAGCATCAGAAGGAAGGATGAGAAACAATGGTTGGAAACTGATCAAGGAGAGAAGCAACCTGGAATTAAGGAGAAACTTCTTGACAGTGAGGACAATCAACAGTGGAACAGCTTGCCTCCAGAAATCGTGGGTGCTCCATTACTGGAAATTTTCAAGAAGAGACTGGACAATCACTTGTCTGAAATGATATAGGTTCTCCTGCTTGAGCAGGGGGCTGGACTAGAAGACCTCCAAGGTCCCTTCCAGCTCTATTCTATTCTACTATTCTAATTTAGATAGCCTTCTCTGAATTTTTGCCTGATGCACATTCAGTGATGAGATCCACACATGCTTTTTTTTTTAATATCCAGGCAACAATTAGTGACAGAGGTTACATTTTAAATGACTTTGCCAAAGGTGTGAAGGACTATGATAGTGAGTTGTTGATAAACTGAAGAAAAATCACCTCCCTGAGGGTTTACATGTCTCAAATTGACTTCATATTTTTTTAAAAAAAAACAAACAAAAATCAAAAAAAACTTATATTGGGGAACATCTGCAGAAAAGAAATAGGAAGCATGGAAAATTTGCATGCAGCAAGCTTATTCCAGAGAAGATGAAGTTATCCATTACAAATAAATGAATGCTTTATTCTTTGTTTACCATATTTATACACTGCCCCAACAAACTAGAATTCTGGGTGATGAACAACACAACCAGTACACACAGTTGAAACCCAATATTTAAAGCTGAAACAGATAAAAGTTAAAATTAAATCTACAATGGGCTAAAGATGGACTTTCTGCTGGAATAACATGGTTTTAACCTTTCTCCTAAATACGAAGAAAGAAGGGATCATGGCTGTGCGAGTTTCCAATTACCACTGTGAAATTCTTTTTTTTTTATTGAAAAGTTTTACAGTACATTTTTGAATACAAAACCCCTCCCCTCCCCCTCCCCTCTCCCCAAACCTCCCCAACTCTCCCCTCCCCTCCCCCCTCCCCGACTTCCCAGAGCTAAATACAGGGTATAAAAATACAAACAAACATAATCTAAAATATGCAAACAACAATAAGATATTAAATTCTATCGCACTTTAACTCTTAATAAAATAACTACAAGCCAATTATACATCATATAAATCCGCTACTTATTCAAATGCTAAGTGAAACCTTTTAGTCCCATATTTATTCTGAATATAATCTATCCATCTCTTCCACTCCACAGTATATCTCTGTTGCGATTGATCTTTCAAATACGCTGAAATCTTTGCCATTTCCGCCAGGTTGGAAACTTTTAAAGTCCATTCTTCTATAGTCGGCAGTTCTTCCTTCTTCCAATATTGTGCTACTAGAAGTCTCGTTGCCGTAATTAAATTCAACATCAATTTAATATCTACAACGGTGGTATCTGTGATAATACCCAATAAAAACAATTGTGGAGAAAACTTTATCCTTTTCTTGAATATCTTTTGCATATTCCACCAAATTTTAATCCAAAAAGTCCACCATATATGAAAATACGTTGCATCCTCACAACCACACCTCCAACATTTGGGCTGGCAGTTCGGATACATACTTGCTATTTTTTTGTGAAAATCTTTTTAAGTCCCCATGGACTTATCAGAGTGAGGGATCCTCAACAGAACCTTTTGTTCTCACTGGGCAGATTCTAATATATATCTATATGCATTTTCCTGCACTTATTTTAAAAATAAACATTAAAGCAGAAATAGTCCAGAACAGTATGGTTGGGTAGATATTAAACTCTGATAGTCTGATTCATCTCCCTCTATTGATCAAAGAGCATAGCAGAGATAAAATTGACATGAGATGATCAACTTTGTGCTAAGGTGTTTTTTTTCCCCTACTCCAAGGTCTAAAATAAGCCCTTTTGGCTACTCTGCAGTTCATTTTAATTCTGCATCCATTATGCTTGTCAGCTGCAAGATTCATTTCAATCTGCATCCATTATTTTTCTGGTCTCATTCCTGGATTGCTTAGATAGGATGTGAACGTGTCAATAAATCTTCACTCTGCTTTTGGAAAATGACACATAAGACTTGGGGAGTTAAGTCAAGAAACAGAATGGAATTTAATTAGATTGTGTTGGACCTCAAAAGATACGAGGCTATGGGGTGGGGGAGAAGGCCACATCTAGGTAAGAGTCTATAGACTTTTGTGATGAAAAGGTAACAATACCTGGTCAAAATTTGGAACTAGGTGGGTCATGATGATAGTGTTTCAAGCTATTAATTACATACTCACTTTTCTGTCATAAAGAAGAGGGGGTCAACCTATTCTCCAAAGCACCTGAAGGCAGGACAAGAAGCAATGGATGGAAACTAACCAAGGAGAGAAGCAACATAGAACTAAGGAGAAATTTCTTGACAGTGAGAACAATTGTCAGTGGAATAGCTTGCCTTCAAAGGTTTTGGGTGGTCCATCACTGGAGACTGGACAGCTCTTTGTCTGTTCTTCTTGAGCGGGGTTTAAGAAGAGACTGGACATCCAAGTCTTCTCCTTGAGGTTAGAGTAGAAGACCTCCAAGGTCCAGTGTGTTTAGTTTTGTTTTATTGTTTTGTTTGTTCAGTGGGTTAGGATGCTGAGCTTGTCGATCAGAAGGTCAGCAGTTTGGCGGGTTGAATCCCGAGTGCCGCGTAGCAGAGGGAGCGCCTGTTACTCGTCCCAGCTTCTGCCAACCTAGCAGTTCAAAAGCACGTAAAAAATGCAAGTAGAAAAATAGGGACCACTCCGGTGGGAAGGTAACAGCGTTCCGTGCGCCTTTGCCATCTAGTCATGCTGGCCACATGACCACGGAGACGTCCTCAAACAAGCGCTGGCTCTTCGGCTTTGAAATGGAGATGAGCACCGGCCCCTAGAGTCGGAAACGACTAGCATGCATGTGTGGGGGAACCTTTACCTTTACCTTATTGTTTTGTTATTTTATTTTATTTTATTTTATTTTATTTTATTTTATTTTATTTTATTATTTTATTTTATTTTATTTTATTTTATTTTATTTTATTTTATTTTATTTTATTTTATTTTATTTTATTTTATTTTATTTTATTTTATTTTATTTTATTTTATTTTATTTTATTTTATTTTATTTTATTTTATTTTATTTTATTTTATTATTTTATTTTATTATTTTATTTTATTTTATTTATTTTATTTTATTTTATTTTATTATTTTATTTTATTATTTTATTTTATTTTATTTATTTTATTTTATTTTATTTTATTATTTTATTTTATTTTATTTTATTTTATTATTTTATTTTATTTTATTTTATTTTATTTTATTTTATTTTATTATTTTATTTTATTTTATTTTATTTTTTTATTTTATTATTTATTTTATTTTATTTTATTATTTTATTATTTTATTTTATTATTTTATTTTATTTTATTTTATTTATTTTATTATTTATTTTATTATTTTATTTTATTGTTTTGTTTTGTTTTACTTTGGTTTCCTCACTATCCCCATTTTAATTATATATTAGGAGGCATCGTATTGTCAGAGTATTTTTAGCAGTTGTGCCTTAAACCGCTTTGACACATGTACTGAGCAAAATAATAAGTGTTTTCCAAGGAATTCCTGAGCAAACGATTGCATGACAAGCATCCCTTTAGATCAGTCTTCGGGAGCCCTCATCCCTGCTGAGCTTCTCAATTTGATAAATATTTCAGATGGCCCCTGGTGAAACTACAGAACTCGGAGTGACAGAAATAAGCCGGATGTTTAGAGCAAGTTGCAATTGTGATAAATCCAGTATATCTCCAATGAATTGCTAGTACAACTGACAAGATTACAAATATAGTCCATGGGACTTTTTGGGTTGTTGTTTTTTTTAATTTTTTTTTCTTTCCTGACAGAAACAAATAAAAGATATGCATTGTCACGCAAAGAAATACCTCTTCCTACAAAATCAAACAATCGCAGCAAATTGTGTAAGGGTTATACTTGGAAGCCAGGGATAACAGAACTACTTTTGTCCAGAGAATCTGGGGAAATGGCTTGTTTACTCTGCTTTCCTGCTGATATTACGTTCACTTGCCTTCTTCTCAATCCTAGCTTTCGGGTTATCTTGTCCCAGGATATTTTAGAATACGACAGGGTTATTTATGTCACGGTGTTCCAGTTGATTGACAATGGGAGGGGGAAAAAAGTATGTCTGCAAGGATTATGGTGTTCGAACATTTAATTTGTCGTGATGATAACCACGACAGTGACGATCCTCACAAATCCCTTCAGTTCTTGGGAGATTGGGACAGAATATTTTTAATGATTCTGAGTTTCTGAATCAAAAGTCTAAGGGAACACCTGCTGCCGGCATCAACTTCCCATCGTCCTGTGCGCTCCCACAGGGAGGGCCTTCTTAGGGTACCGCCGGTTAAGGAATGCCGGCGGGTTATCCCCAGGGGAAGGGCGTTCTCTGTGGGCGCGCCGGCCCTTTGGAACCAGCTTCCCACGGAGCTTAGGACCGCCACCGACCTTCGCTCATTTTGTAGGGACTTGAAAACTTGGTTTTTTTGAGTTGTCTGGCCCAGACTGAGGGGTTTTAATTTTTAATTAATGGGGTTTTAGTTAAGTTCAGGGATTAATTTAATCTTAGTTTTAATCATTTTTAATTGTATATGATGTATTTTAACTTTTAATTTTCCCTGTAAACCGGCCTGAGTCCTACGGGAATAGGGCGGTATATAAATTTAAAGATAAATAAATAAAATATAAATAAATAAAAGTGAAACACCTAACAACCGAAGCATCTTTTTTTTTCCAGTCTATAGGTTTTGCAATGCATCACATCCTGGGAGTCCCAAAGGTGCTTTTTTTTTTTTCACCAGGCAACTAGGACTTTCTTGTTTTCGTTTGAAGATGTTTCGCTTCTCATCCAAGAAGCTTCTTCACTCTGACTGGATGGTGGGGGAATGGAAGGATTTATACTCCTTGCAGACAGCCGGTCATTTGCATTCTTTTAGAGCAGGGCTCTTCAAACTTGGCCCTTTGATGACTTGTGGACTTCAACTCCCAGAATTCCTCAGCCAGCGTGCCTGCTTGAGGAATTCTGAGGAGTTGAAGTCCACAAGTCACAAAAGGGCTAAGTTTGAAGAGCCCTGTTTTAGAGAGTCATTGAGGCCCTTTGGAGGTTTGCCTGTATCTTCAGGGTCACCTGAGTAGTGCAAATGGGTGTGGAGCCTTCTTGGAATTGCTGAGAGGACTGTGTTGTAGACTGGAGGTAGACGATGTCATATTAAGAGCCTTGGTGGAACAGTGGGCTAATGCCTCCTTAAGTAACACCAGCTGCCTGCAATTAGTGCAGGTTCGCGTCCCACCAGGCTCAAGGTTGACTCAGCCTCCCATCCTTCCGAGGTAGGTAAAATGAGGACCCAGATTGTTGGGGGCAATTAAGCTGACTTTGTAATAATGCCGCTTGGGTGTGTGTGTGAAAGCCCTAACAAGCAGGCATATACATAGAATGAAGGCTACTGCTAAGCTTGTAAGCCGCCCTGAGTCTTCGGAGAAGGGTGGGATATAAATGTAATAAAAATAAATAAATAAATAAATATCCCTCCCCCACTGTTGAGAGAGGGCTGCGGTGGTGGGATTCAAATATGTGAACAACCGGTTCTCTGTGTGGATGCCGCTTCTGGAAGTCCATTCTGGGCCTGGGCAACAAAAAATTAGCTACCGGTTCTTCTGAAGTGGTATGGTGTGAACTGGCTGAATCTCACCCCTGGAGGGCTGTATATCTAAATATAAACCCTCCCATTCTCCACCATCCAGTCAGAGCTGAAGAAGCTTCTTGGATGAGAAGCAAAAAGTCTTCAAAGAGAAAAAAGAAAGGTGTTGCCTCATGAAAAAGCACCTACTGACTCTTGTCCTGATGGGTTTCTTCTCCTGTGTTGTGCCATACATTTATGAAGTTGTTGTTTTGTTGTTTAGGGAAACAAAACAACTTCCTAAACAGATGGCATAGCATAGGGGAACAAACCCATCAGGAGAAGAGTCATCTATGTCAAAATTGAACAGCCCTCTCTCAACAGAGGGGAAGAGACACGACATTATCTATCTCCAGTCTACAACATGGTCCTTTCAACAGTTCCAAGAAGGCTCCACACCCTTTTGCATTACTCAGGTGACCCTGAAGACACAGATAAGCCTCTAGGTAGCATTAACAACTTGTTAAAAGAATGAAAATGAACAGCTGTCTGCAAGGAGTATATATATATATATATTTCCCATTCCCCACCATCCAATCAGAGCTGAAGAAGCTTCTTGGATGAGAAGTGAAATGTCCTCAAAGAAAAACAAGAAAGTCCCGTTGCCTTGTGAGAAAAGCACCTTTGGGATAACCAGGTCCTGGATGATTGAGAATCTCCATAGATACATCCTGGGAGGATTGCCTATAAAGCCAACATTGTAGGTTTATTACTGAGCCCTGCTGAAATAAACTAGAAAGGCTTCCCATTAACAAATGCTGAATTCAGGGGGCGTTTTGAGAATCACACTTTGGCTTTTGACCCACCGAATGATAAATACAAGTTGATGAGACAAAATATAATGATGATGATGATGATGATGATGATGAGGAGGAGGAGGAGGAGGAGGAGAATGGAGAATGGATGTGGATAAGAAGGAAGGAAGGAGGCACTGAGCAGTTTCCTGTCTTCAGTAGAAGACCATCTCCTTAAAGGTAAAGGTAAAGGTTCCCCCGCACATGCGTGCTAGTCGTTTCTGACTCTAGGGGCCAGTGCTCATCTCTGTTTCAAAGCCGAAGAGCCAGTGCTTGTCTGAGGACGTCTCCGTGGTCATGTGGCCGGCATGACTAGACGCCAAAGGCGCACGGAACGCTGTTACCTTCCCACCGTAGTGGTCCCTATTTTTCTACTTGCATTTTGACGTGTTTTCGAACTGCTAGGTTGGCAGAAGCTGGGACTCACTCTGTTACGCGGCACTCGGGATTCGACCCACCAAACTGCCGACCTTCTGATTGACAAGCTCAGCATCCTAACCCACTGAGCCACCGCATCCCATCTCCTTAGCTTAGGCTTAAACTGTGGTTGAATCTCGATGCTCTTGGAGGTGGCTTGTCTTTGTGCAGAAATTTCATTAGCCAATTAGGTAACTTCATCAGACCAGAAATATCCCCACCTAGATAAGCAGGGATCAACACCAGACAAACAGGCGGAAAACAGTACTCAAGGAACCACCAAGGAGAAAACCCACCCCACCCCCAACACTGGATTAATCAATCTATAGATAACCCATATTGTCTCTGAATTCACAAAATTCACACTCATGTATTGGATGCTTCTATGTAATTCTGTTCTGCTTATGCAGAGCCTTGAAGACCCAGCCTTGCCGCAGACTTTTGAACAAGATAGGTTGGGATCCTGTTCTTCACTACATTTTTGACAATTTTGCTATTGTTGTTTCCCCAATGTAGATAATCTGTTCTAAGTAATTATTGGTTTTATTCATGTACAGATTCGTACAATTTGTAGGCTCTCCGACTGCAAAAACTCCAGATGGTTTACAAGGAAAGCAAAAGAAAAGAAAAAAATAGAAAACACACCCAAAAAAGTCATGAAGATAGATCGATAGATCGATAGATCGATAGATCGATAGATCGATAGATTGATATAGATATAGATAGATTAGATATAGATATAGATATAGATATAGATATAGATATAGATATAGATATAGATATAGATATAGATATAGATATAGATATAGATATAGATATAGGTAAAGGTAAAGGTTCCCCCGCACATGCGTGCTAGTTGTTTCTGACTCTAGGGGCCAGTGCTCATCTCCGTTTC
>NW_028148105.1:7500-32500 GCF_947247035.1 Vipera ursinii | reverse complement strand
CGTTTCTTCAAGCTTTGCCAGGACACCTGAGGGATGCCAAGGCTTTACCAAAACCATTTCTGCCCCTTGTGTGAACCCCGCTTGCCTGGATGCGAGGGTGTGCGTGTGTGTGTGTGGGGGGGGGGGGATTTTGGGGTTGGTCCAATTTGAGGCTTTGCTCCCTTTTGCCTCAGATCGTGCCTGAATGAACTGCGCTCACTTCTGTCCCCGCAAAAAACCCGAATCTGCAGTTCCACGGAGCGAAGGATTTGAGTCGAGAGGCAGCCCTGGCAGAATCCCTGCAGCTAGGCTGGTCACACAGCGAGTTCTAGTCCTGCCCTTGGGCGCGAAGGCCGACTGGGTGACTTTGGGCCAATGGCCAGGAGATGGTGAGTTCTAGTTCTCCCTTAAGTAGGAAGGCCAGCTGGTTGACTTTGGGCCAATGGCCAGGAGATGGCGAGTTCTAGTCCCGCCTTGGCACGAAAGCCAGCTGGGTGACTTTGGGCCAATGGCCAGGAGACGGCGAGTTCTAGTCCTGCCCTTGGGCGCGAAGATCGACTGGGTGACTTTGGGCCAATGGCCAGGAGATGGTGAGTTCTAGTTCTCCCTTAAGTAGGAAGGCCAGCTGGTTGACTTTGGGCCAATGGCCAGGAGATGGCGAGTTCTAGTCCCGCCTTGGGCACGAAAGCCAGCTGGGTGACTTTGGGCCAATGGCCAGGAGACGGCGAGTTCTAGTCCTGCCCTTGGGCGCGAAGATTGACTGGGTGACTTTGGGCCAATGGCCAGGAGATGGTGAGTTCTAGTTCTCCCTTAAGTAGGAAGGCCAGCTGGTTGACTTTGGGCCAATGGCCAGGAGATGGCGAGTTCTAGTCCCGCCTTGGGCACGAAAGCCAGCTGGGTGACTTTGGGCCAATGGCCAGGAGACGGCGAGTTCTAGTCCTGCCCTTGGGCGCGAAGATCGACTGGGTGACTTTGGGCCAATGGCCAGGAGACGGCGAGTTCTAGTCCTGCCCTTGGGCGCCAAGATCGACTGGGTGACTTTGGGCCAATGGCCAGGAGACGGCAAGTTCTAGTCCTGCCCTTGGGCGCGAAGGCCGGCTGGTTGACTTTGGGCCAATGGACAGGAGATGGTGAGTTCTTGTTCTCCCTTAAGTAGGAAGGCCAGCTGGTTGACTTTGGGCCAATGGCCAGGAGACGGCGAGTTCTAGTCCTGCCCTTGGGCATGAAGGCCGGCTGGTTGACTTTGGGCCAATGGCCAGGAGATGGTGAGTTCTAGTTCTCCCTTAGGTATGAAGGCCAGCTGGTTGACTTTGGGCCAATGGCCAGGAGATGGTGAGTTCTAGTCCCGCCTTGGGCACGAAAGCCAGCTGGGTGACTTTGGGCCAATGGCCAGGAGATGGTGAGTTCTAGTCTTGCCCTTGGGTGCGAAGGCCAGCTGGGTGACTTTGGGCCAATGGACAGGAGATGGTGAGTTCTAGTCCTGCCCTTGGGTGCGAAGGCCAGCTGGGTGACTTTGGGCCAATGGACAGGAGATGGTGAGTTCTAGTTCTCCCTTAAGTATGAAGGCCAGCTGGTTGACTTTGGGCCAATGGCCAGGAGACGGCGAGTTCTAGTCCCGCCCTTGGGCACAAAGGCCGACTGGGTGACTTTGGGCCAATGGCCAGGAGATGGTGAGTTCTTGTTCTCCCTTAGGTATGAAGGCCAGCTGGTTGACTTTGGGCCAATGGCCAGGAGATGGTGAGTTCTAGTTCTCCCTTAAGTATGAAGGCCAGCTGGTTGACTTTGGGCCAATGGCCAGGAGATGGTGAGTTCTTGTTCTCCCTTAGGTATGAAGGCCAGCTGGGTGACTTTGGGCCAATGGCCAGGAGATGGTGAGTTCTAGTCCCGCCTTGGGCACGAAGGCCGGCTGGTTGACTTTGGGCCAATGGCCAGGAGATGGTGAGTTCTAGTTCTCCCTTAGGTATGAAGGCCAGCTGGGTGACTTTGGGCCAATGGACAGGAGACGGCGAGTTCTAGTCCTGCCCTTGGGCGCGAAGGCCGGCTGGTTGACTTTGGGCCAATGGCCAGGAGATGGTGAGTTCTAGTTCTCCCTTAAGTAGGAAGGCCAGCTGGTTGACTTTCGGCCAATGGCCAGGAGATGGCGAGTTCTAGTCCCGCCTTGGGCACGAAAGCCAGCTGGGTGACTTTGGGCCAATGGCCAGGAGACGGCGAGTTCTAGTCCTGCCCTTGGGCGCGAAGATCGACTGGGTGACTTTGGGCCAATGGCCAGGAGATGGTGAGTTCTTGTTCTCCCTTAGGTATGAAGGCCAGCTGGGTGACTTTGGGCCAATGGCCAGGAGATGGTGAGTTCTAGTCCCGCCTTGGGCACGAAGGCCGGCTGGTTGACTTTGGGCCAATGGCCAGGAGATGGTGAGTTCTAGTTCTCCCTTAGGTATGAAGGCCAGCTGGTTGACTTTGGGCCAATGGCCAGGAGACGGCGAGTTCTAGTCCTGCCCTTGGGCGCGAAGGCCGGCTGGTTGACTTTGGGCCAATGGCCAGGAGATGGTGAGTTCTAGTTCTCCCTTAAGTAGGAAGGCCAGCTGGTTGACTTTGGGCCAATGGCCAGGAGATGGCGAGTTCTAGTCCCGCCTTGGGCACGAAAGCCAGCTGGGTGACTTTGGGCCAATGGCCAGGAGACGGCGAGTTCTAGTCCTGCCCTTGGGCGCGAAGATCGACTGGGTGACTTTGGGCCAATGGCCAGGAGACGGCGAGTTCTAGTCCTGCCCTTGGGCGCCAAGATCGACTGGGTGACTTTGGGCCAATGGCCAGGAGACGGCAAGTTCTAGTCCCGCCTTGTTCACGAAAGCCAGCTGGGTGACTTTGGGCCAATGGCCAGGAGACGGCGAGTTCTAGTCCTGCCCTTGGGCGCGAAGGCCGGCTGGTTGACTTTGGGCCAATGGCCAGGAGATGGTGAGTTCTAGTTCTCCCTTAAGTAGGAAGGCCAGCTGGTTGACTTTGGGCCAATGGCCAGGAGACGGCGAGTTCCAGTCCTGCCCTTGGGCATGAAGGCCGGCTGGTTGACTTTGGGCCAATGGCCAGGAGATGGTGAGTTCTAGTTCTCCCTTAGGTATGAAGGCCAGCTGGTTGACTTTGGGCCAATGGCCAGGAGATGGTGAGTTCTAGTCCCGCCTTGGGCACGAAAGCCAGCTGGGTGACTTTGGGCCAATGGCCAGGAGATGGTGAGTTCTAGTCTTGCCCTTGGGTGCGAAGGCCAGCTGGGTGACTTTGGGCCAATGGACAGGAGATGGTGAGTTCTAGTCCTGCCCTTGGGTGCGAAGGCCAGCTGGGTGACTTTGGGCCAATGGACAGGAGATGGTGAGTTCTAGTTCTCCCTTAAGTATGAAGGCCAGCTGGTTGACTTTGGGCCAATGGCCAGGAGACGGCGAGTTCTAGTCCCGCCCTTGGGCACGAAGGCCGACTGGGTGACTTTGGGTCAATGGCCAGGAGATGGTGAGTTCTTGTTCTCCCTTAGGTATGAAGGCCAGCTGGTTGACTTTGGGCCAATGGCCAGGAGATGGTGAGTTCTAGTTCTCCCTTAAGTATGAAGGCCAGCTGGTTGACTTTGGGCCAATGGCCAGGAGATGGTGAGTTCTTGTTCTCCCTTAGGTATGAAGGCCGGCTGGTTGACTTTGGGCCAATGGCCAGGAGATGGTGAGTTCTAGTTCTCCCTTAGGTATGAAGGCCAGCTGGTTGACTTTGGGCCAATGGCCAGGAGACGGCGAGTTCTAGTCCTGCCCTTGGGCACGAAGGCCGGCTGGTTGACTTTGGGCCAATGGCCAGGAGATGGTGAGTTCTAGTTCTCCCTTAGGTATGAAGGCCAGCTGGTTGACTTTGGGCCAATGGCCAGGAGACGGCGAGTTCCAGTCCTGCCCTTGGGCACGAAGGCCGGCTGGTTGACTTTGGGCCAATGGCCAGGAGACGGCGAGTTCCAGTCCTGCCCTTGGGCACGAAGGCCGGCTGGTTGACTTTGGGCCAATGGCCAGGAGATGGTGAGTTCTAGTTCTCCCTTAGGTATGAAGGCCAGCTGGTTGACTTTGGGCCAATGGCCAGGAGATGGCGAGTTCTAGTCTTTCCCTTGGGCACGAAGGCCGGCTGGGTGACTTTGGGTCATTCACTAGGGCCATGGTGGTGAACCTGTGGCACACATAGCCCTCTCTGAGCACACGCACCATCGCCTAAGTCCTAGGCCTTCAGCTGGGTTTTATAAAACCTTTTCACTTTAGGCCTCCACCACCATGTGCAACCCCCCCCCAAAAAACACCCAGGTTCAATCAGTCAATTTCAACTTCTGTGGAGGAGGGGGGGGGTAAAGATCTCACAAAGTGGTAATTGACTGATTGAACTTTTTAGTCCCACCCAGTCTGCCGTTCCCACCGCGGCCACGCCCACCTGGCACCCGAAGATACCTAAGGTTTTGGACTGCAGTTTGGGCACTCGGTCTCTAAAAGGTTCGCCATCCCTGCACTAGGGGACTGGGAGTTCTAGTCCTGCCCTTGGGCACGAAAGCCGGCTGGGTGACTTTGTGCCAGTCACACTCTTTCAGCCCAGCCAACCTCACAGGGCTGTTGTTGTGGGGAAAATGGGATGAGGAAGGTGCATTGGGTCCGTTCGCCATCTTTAGTTATTGATAAGAAATACTGAATTTAGGATATAAGTAAAATAAAATAAAAAATAAAACAAAATTGATAAGGAAAACGAACTCGCCTCTTTACGGAAGACCTCTTTGCTCTTCTTAGCCAGTTCGCTGGAAGTGTCCGCTTCGGCTGTTTTGGGTTTTTTGGAAGACTGGGAAGAGACCGACACAATCGGAGAATCATGACAGGAGAAAAAAAATGTTGTGTTGTGCAAATAATAACGAAGGAGGAACAGGCAGCAGAGAAGCCAGAGATTCATGACTGTTTGCTTTGGGAATTTTTATTTTTATTTTTTATTATTAAAGGCTTGTGCTGCCCACGTCCCCTATCAGGCGACTCTTTAATCAGAGTTACTTCGTGGCTTATTCTTTTATTTGCATTTTCCATTTTTTAAATATCTGTGTTGTGATTCAGGGTCAGCCTGTGGGTTCGGCAGTTGGGTCGGAGGACTCAGAGGAGGAGGGGGGTCTTGAAGACCTTGCTGAGGGGGTTGAAGATCTTGCTGATGAGAGCCCTCAGCCAGGCCCCTCCCACTTGGTCACCACGGAGACCCAGCTGTGTGAGCCTGACAGCGTGGATGAAGATGACCCACAGCTGGCCCTGTTCAAGGACGCCCGACGCAGGAGGCAGTCAAGTAGGAGTAAACAGAGGAAGGCAATGGGGCACCTCGGAAGGAGGCAGAGAGAAGCCACGTCCTGAACTCTATATAAGGGGAATGTGTGGGGAGGGCTGGTTTGCTGAAGGCAACCGCTTGGATAGTTCCTGTTTCTTAAAGCTCCTGTTTCTTGGTTCGTGTCTTGTTTGTTTTTGTAGCTATAAATTTGGCAGGCGTAATTCCAGCCTATTGCCGTTTGTAAAGGGGTTGTCCCTGCCTTTTCTGCAGGGCCGGTAGCAGGCTGGTACAGAACAATCTGGAGGAAGTACAACAGGAAACCAGGCGGGGGAGGTGCCTGTGACCGAAAACAAAAACGCCTGGGCAAAACCAGAGCCTCAACGATCCCTAGGGCAGAAGCTCAGTGGCAAGCGGGGCGTCCCAACTTGTGGACTTCAACTCCCAGGATTCCCCAGTCAACCTTACTGGCTGGGGAATTCTGGGAGTTGAAGTCCACCAGTCGCGAGGTTGTGAAGACTGGAGACTCGCAAAGCTTAGACAGCACCTAGAGGAGTTCCGTATTTATGTTTTCTCTACAAGGAGACTTTGCTGGTCGTCCTCACTTGACCTTATGACCTACCTCCCAAGAGCTCTTTATGGCTCCTTTTGAACACAACTACACACCCTACAAGGACTGCATTTCGAGTGCTCAGCAGCCAGCTCATCTCTATGGTGTGTGTGTGTTTGCAGTGTCTTTCTTTTCCTTCCTTCCTTCCTTCCTTCCTTCCTTCCTTCCTTCCTTCCTTCCTCCTACCTCCCCTCTTTCTCTTTCCTCTCTTTCTTTTCCTTCCTCCCTTCTTCCTTTTTCTGCCTTGTGTCCTTCCCTTCTTCCTCCCTCCCTGCAACATTTTTTTTTGCCATTTTCCAGTGTTTACTTCCGGTTTCGTTTCCCGTTGGGAAAAGTGGATTCACTTAACGACTGCGGTGTTTCGCTTAGCGACCGCAGTGTTTCGCTTAATGACCACGCTGTTTGATTAACATCCATTGTAACTTAGAATGGGTTCACCTGATGCCTTGACTTTTAACTGCAACAACTTACGACCGGGCTACCTACCTACTTCTTATAACTCAAGTAGTTATAGGACCTGAATAACTAGCTATGGAATTTATTTTTATTTATTTATTTATTTTTATTCGATTTATATACCGCCCTTTCCCAAAGGACTCGGGGCGGTTTACAGGGTATTTAAAACAAGGAATGCAAAAGTTAAAAACAATTTAAAAAATGACATCAATCCCTGAAAAAATAAAAACCCCAATTAAAATTAAAATTAAAAACTCTCAGCCTGGTCCGGATAGCTCATATTTTCACATATGGTGGACTTGTAAAAAGGTTAAGGCTTTTTGGATAAAAGTCTGGTGGAACATGCAGAAGATTTTTAAACAGAGGATAAAGTTTTGTCCGCAACTTTTTTTGTTGGGAATAATTACAGATGTTACAGTTGTGGACACTAAGTTGATGTTGAATTTAATTACGGCAGCAAGACTCTTAATAGGTCAGTATTGGAAGAAGGAGGAACTGCCGAATATAGAAGAATGGACTTTAAAAGTTTCTGACCTGGCAGAGATGGCAAAGATATCGGCTTATTTGAAAGATCATTCGCAAGAACGCTATATTATGGAGTGGAGAAAATGGATTGAGTATATCCAGAACAAATACGGGACTAAGAAGTTTCATGTAGCATTTGAATAAGTCTTCCTTTCTTTTTCCCTTTTTTTTATATATATTTTTATATATTCTATATTAATAGTGTTTGTAGTTATCCTATATGAGCTAGAGAGTGATAGATTTTAGAGTTTACGGTTGTTAGCATATGGTTGTTTATGATTCTTTTTTTTTGTTTTTTATACCTTGTACTTAGCTCTGGGAAGTCGGGGGGGGGGGGAGGGGTAAGGAGGGAGGGATAGGGGAGGGGTAGGGGGGTTTGTTAAAGATAAAATGTATGATAAAACTTTTCAATAAAAAAAAAAAGAGCCAGGTCTTCAGGTCCCGGCGGAATGGAGGTCGGAGGCAGTCCTCAGCTCCACGGGCAGCTGGTTCCACAGGGCAGGCGCCCCCACTGAGAAGGCCCTATCCCTGGGTGTCGTCCGCCGGCAGTCTTTTACCGGCAGCACCCTGAGAAGACCCTCCCTGTGGGAGTGCACTGGACGAAGGGAGCTTGATGCCGGCAGCAGGTGTTCCCTCAGATACCCCGGACCCAAGCCATTCAGGGCTTTATAGGTCATCACCAGCACAGATTTTCACACTACGGATAGTCCTTGACTTATGACTGTAATGGAGCCTCCCCATTATCGTCGTAGGTCCTAATGCTCATAAAGCATACGATGTTCCAATTTTCTGACTTATTAGTGGTAGTCGTTAAGTGAATATGATGGTCATGAAATGAATGAGCAGCCATTAAGCGAGCCAACGGTCTACAAAGGGTGCAATTTTGCATGAAAATCGGAAGTAACTGCTAATTTTCAGAAAAAACTGCCATTAAAACATGGTCCCACGTTTGCAAAATGCTGCAAACGGTGATTAGTATATTTGTGTCACCGAGCGCCAAGGGCCCAGTTCAAGGACCCTGCGGGGGATGGGAGGCGGATGTCAAAAATTGGGTTGCAAATTAACTTTTGGGGGGGAAATCTGTCGTAAATCGAGTATTATCTGTAATTTGCCATATTTCCTGCTTGTTTTTTTAAAAATATTAATTACTATTTTAATTTATTAAAATAATACAATAAAATATATTAATCCGTTTTAATTATTTGTTTTTTTTTTTTTTAAAAAGTCTCCGCCATCTCCAACTTCTCCGTTTCTGGGCATCGTAACTTCGAATCTGGGCCGTAAGTTCCCTATTCCGGGTCCCCTGTGCGTCCGAACGGAGGGCCCTAAACCTGCCGGCTGTAACTTGAGAACTCCTCGGATTAGAAAATCTGCACAATGCCTATCAGGGGGAGCTTCGCTCCAACTCACCTTCATGGGATTTTCGTCGTACGTCGGTGTGCCAAGATCCATTTCGGCTTCGTGCTCCAGGCTGGCGTCGTCTTCAGGGCTGTCCCAGTTGGGTGGGTCCCACTGGGTTTGCCTGCACAAAGAGGAGAGTCAGTCCGGGACTCCAAAAACACAATCTGAAACACACAACGCCGCTGCCTGGGCTGGTTGAGGGTCTTCGGGCACAGGCCCAGACGGGGGGCTCAGAACACAGCGAAGCGTCCGCGGCCGGGTCCCCTCCCTGGATCAGAGGCCGGAGGGAGCTGCCTTACCTGGTGACCACGTGGTAGTAGTAGATCTTGCCCTCGGGATCGCGGGCCGTTTTCCAATTGGGGGGCAGGACGATGGTTTTGGGCTTGGGAGGAGAGGGAGGAGGCAGGTCCAAGAGGTTGTTGGCCACCACCATTTCTGGCTGAAAGGGGGGAGGGAGGGAGAAAAAAGAGGAAGGAAGGGGAGAAAGGGAGAGTAAAAAAGGTAAAGTGAAGAGAAGAAGAAAGGGAGAGAGAGAAGAGGGGGAGAAGAGAGGCAGAGAGAAAGGGAAGAGAAGAGAAAACAGATCAATCTGCAAAGCAATCTTCTTCCAAAACTTCCATGTTTCTAGCCTGCTTTTACACTTAAAAAAAGGACGCAGAAGCTTTTCAGGAATATTTCCCCTGCTGGGAAGCGTAAGCCGAAACACTTGACTCAATAGCGTGTGAGGCAATGTTCTCAATCTTGGCCCCTTGAAGATGCGTGGACTTCGACTCGGCCGGCTGGGGAATTCTGGGAGTTGAAGTCCACGCCTGTCCAAGCAGAGGTTTGCAAAAGCCACTTTCTGCTCTATGGGCCACTGCCCGATTTACAAAGCAGACCAGATTAGGAAGTAAGACTCTCCAGCAGACAGACAGAGGATCCTCGTTTAACAACTACTCATTTTAGCAACCACCCATCTGAACTTATGACAGCGCTGAGCCAATGTCATTGAACAACTCGACTCCACACTTCCAGCTGTCTCCAAGGTCACGTGTGACTTTTCCGGCTGGGCTTCCAGTAAACAAAGTCAATGGGGAAGACGGCGGGAAATCAGAAACTCTTTGTCCTGTGAGGTCCTCGTTCAACAGCCCACCAAGTCCTTGCTTAACAACGGCAATGGAGACGGATGAAACTACCCTTCCCAAGTGGCACACAATCTCGCAAGCCTGACAGCACCAAGGCGTGAAACGAACAAGCTTCCTCCCATCTCTACCTGTTGGATAGGCGGCGGCTGCCCGGTGGTGACAATAGTGGTGACGGCAGTTGTGGGTTGCACCACCACGCTGGGAGGGTGGGTGGTGTAAATCTGCTGTCCTTGGATGTACTGAAGACTTGGCTGGGCGTAACTCTGCAAGAAACGGAAGAGCCATTTCCAAAGATTAGTCTGCCTGTAGGTCATCCTCGACTCGTAACGGTTCATTTAGTGACCGCTCAAAGCTACAACCACACTGAAAAAAACCCAACTTATGACCCATTTTGCCATGCTTAGGACCGTTGCAGCAACCCCCATGGTCACATGATCAAAATTAGGACGCTTGGCAACTGACTCGTATTTATGACGGTCGCAGTGTTCCAGGGTCACGTGATCCCCTTTTGCGACCTTCCAACAGGCCAAGTCAATGGGGAGAAGGTGGATTTGCTTAACGACCATGTGACTCACTTACAGACAGGAACTCGTTTAACAACAGTGGCAAAAAAAGGTCAGAAAAATCAGTGCACGACTCCCCCCTATCTCGCTTAGCGATGGGAATTTGGTCTCAGTTGTGTTCGTAAGTCGAGGACAACCTATAGCACTGGTCAGCCCCGTTTTGAGTGTCCCCCCCCCGAAAGGCCACCCAGGCGAGAGGATCGCGCCCAGTCCTGCCGTGCCTTCACCCTGGCGAGATTACCTGCACGATGGGCGGTGTGGTCTGCGAATAAGGCGAGGTGACGCCGTAGACCGCTGGGCAGGCCTGTCCTTGGTAGTAGATGGCGGGCTGGGACTGGGCCGGAGAGTAAGGGGGCTGTACGGCCACGGTCGTCTGGCCGGAGTCCCAGATGCCGTAGCTTTGTCCCTGGACCGGACCCGGTGCTGCCACTGGCAAGACAGCCACGCTGGGCTCCTGGTGGACCATGGGGTCGCTCGGGGCCACGTACTGGGGCGTGGACACCTCCAAGGGGGCTGCCACGTGCTGGACCACAGGCACAGGCTGTGAAGCGGCCAGGCTGGGCTCCATGGCGTGGCCCACCAGGGTCTGCGAGGGCTCGTACGAGGCTGGCGAGCACATGGGCTCCATGCTGGGCGTGGGCAGCAGCACCTTGCCGGCGTTGGGGTTGGTGGGGTCCACGTAGGACTGCATGGGGTAACCCGGGGGGTACCCCATGAAGGGGGGGTGGGAGGCCCCGTAGCCCAGGGAGTCGTATGGCAGGGGGGACGCCATGCCCAGGCTCTGCAGCTGCTGCTGCTGCTGCTTCTGCGCCTCCCGCTGGGCGACCTCCTGCTCGAACAGCTTCCGCCGTTCTTCCGTGGACAGCTTGCTGCGGTCCTTCAGCCGGGCCTTCTTCTTCGAACCCGCGGCCAGCGTGTCGTAGCTGCAGCGGGGGAGGGGGGAGAGAAAACGGGAGGGTTGAGAGTCCCGGTGCGAGGTGGCCGCGTGCCACGAGTCGAGTGGGACTGGAGCTCACGGGCGCCTAGCCAGCAGCGTATCCACAAGACCAAAGCGCCTTGTGGAAAAGTTTTGAACAGTTTTTTGGACTCCAAGACTCATAATACAGGTAGTCCTCGACTTACAACTGTTTGCTTAGTGACTGTTGGAACTTACAACGGCATTGAAAAAAGTGACTTATGGCCGGGTTTTTTTCACACTTACGGCCATCCCCAGGCTCACGTGATCTAAATTCAGCCACTTGGCAGCTGACTCATCCTTACGACGGTCGCAGTGTGCCGGGGTCATGCGATCTCCTTTTGCGACCTTCTGACAAGCAAAGTCAATGGGAAGCTGGATTCGCTTAACAACCACAGTCATTTGCTTAACAACTGTGGCAAGAGAGTTCGTAAAATGGGACAAAATTCACTTAACAACTGTCTCACCCAGCAACAGAAATTTGGGGCTCAGTTGTGGTTGTAAGTTGAGGACTCCCTGTATTTTAGGAGGTGTCCTGGCAAAATCGTTTTGTGGTGCCCTCCTTGTGTTGACTTTTGCAGGCCTGGTCCAGTGAGGCCATCGTTAATATTTTTAAATCCACGCAATCTTTGCAAGGGATTAAATAGTATTTTAGGCATTTTTAAATTTTTATTCTTCCCGCGCAGTGATTCCTGTTGGGTGCTAGCAATTTTATTCCTTTTTTTCCCCAATCTGCTTTTTTTTAAGTATTAAAAAAATCTTTATTTGGATTACTAAATGTTTTTTTTTAGGACGGTTGTCTTGAAGCGTGGACAGTATAAAATAAAAAAACATTTTAAAAATGAATTAAAAAGCCCTCTTCTCCCGCCCTCCCCCCACACTTAATTTCAACCTTTTTTCTATGCAGCAGTACAGACATTCCTCAAGTTATGACTGCAATGGAGGCTGTTCATTGAGTGAGGCTGTCACCTGTGTACCTCGCTTAATGACTGCAACGAGGCTGCCCATTATAGTCGCTCAGTGGTTGCAGTCGTTAAGCGAGGTGCCTACATGATCAAGTGTCGGCCCTCCTGTTAAACTAACGGGTCGTAACTTTAACCCTGGGTTGCAAGTCCCTTTGTTCAGTGCCATCACAACTGCTGTCGCTGAATGATCGGTCGTAAGTCGAGGACTACCTGCAAATATTAAAAAGGAAAAGCGGGTTCAACCATTCCCAACTTGCCGGTCATCCGGTCGCTTGGTGCCTCGCTCGTAGGCCGACGGGGGGGACAAGGAGTCTCTCCGCTTTTTCTTCTCTTTGCTCTGCCTTTCGGGGTCACGTTCTCTGCTCTGGTTTTTGGGGGTGCCCTGGGTGTCTCGGCCCACCGCCTCTCTCCCGTGCTCTGCGAAGAAAGCGAGAGCAAAGGAGGGACTTTTCGTTTACCCCAAGCCCAGATCTAGCCAGACTTGGGAGACGAGGTGGGAAAAAAACCAAAGAAAAATCTACCGCCTGACAAACTGCCTTGCGGGGGAGATGGGTGGGGCAAACAAATTTAATAAGTAAAACAAATAAAATGAATTTTCATAAAAGCACATTATTTTTTCTTATCTGGGCAGCTCGGAATATCCATAAGCACAAGGATCATTAGTGTTTAGAAACATTTTAATTTCCCTCTCCACTCCTCTCTCTCTCATACATACGTACATACGTATCTACCTACCCGCACATGTCTGTCTGTCTGTCTAATAACTACCTATGTACCTAGCCCACCTACCTGCCTACCCCCATCCACCCGTCTCAATCAATCAGTCACTCAGAGGGCCGTTATCCTCTTCCACAATGGCCTCCATATGTCTTCCAGCCCTGACTGTGAGCCTATTATAACTTAGTGCTTCACCATCTTGGCAGCTTGGAGGCGGGTGAACTTACAAGCGCCCAGAATCCTGGGAGTTGAAGTCCACCCATCTTAAAGCTGCCAGAGTTAAGAAGCATTCAAGTCTGGAAGGCTTGAAAAAGCGATCTCTTGGCATACGTACCACTGGCCTCCTTTTCTACTTGACTCTTCTTCGGGATCCGGTACACCTCCTACAATTAAAAACCCCAAAGGGTAAGTAAGTTAAGACCAGCAATCTAGTCTTAACGATATGATATATAATATATAAAATACAATAATAGCTATAATATCATATATAACATATTATACGGAATATTGTAATGTAATATAACATATTCTAACATAATATATAACATATTATAATTAATGTAAATATATCATGTCATAATACAGTATCATAAAATACAATAAAACATGTCCTATAATAAAAATAACAAAAAAACCAACAGAGTGAATGGTTATACAAAAATCAGAAGGAATGAGATTCTTCTACACACAATCCCTGCCAGAGTCAAAGTGTTCACCTTGTAAGCCGCCCTGAGTCTTCGGAGAAGGGCGGGATATAAATGGAATTAAAAAATTAAAAAATAAAAACTTTCAAAATCTGAGCTTGATCCTGATTCTTTGCAGCCCATCTATTATCCGCCAGGTATCCTGGAGCACACCCGCCATCCTCCACAGTGAATCATGGGCCTCCCGGAGGGCCTGGAGATTCTCCCTCCTACACGTGCTATCGGGGACTCTGCGCCATGGCCCGGCAGATGAGGCCAATTAGAACGCCAAGCCTTGAGTTTCCCATTGGCTACGCAATCAACTACGTTTCCCAGTAATACACCCAGGTGGGCTTTCTAATACTAAGGATCATCCTCCACAGCTGAGAGAAACAAAAACGACCTTGGTTCCCACGGGATAGAAAACTGTTTAGTCTAATAGGAAACTTTCCTATCTTGTAACAACCGAAACGGCTTCGGCCAGATCTGTTGCAAGGTTGACGGTATGTTTATGAGCTAGTATGGATAAGAAAACCATGATTTCAATTAAGCCACAAAGTGATGAATAAATTCCATGTGCAAGACGAGGAACATCACCCCAGTTGTTGGTTCCCTCTCTTAAGAAAGTCCGTCTGGTGGGACCCAGAAGAAGGGCCCTCTCTGTGGTGGCTCCCTCCCTGAAGGACCATCTTTTCCCAGGTACCTCCACAGGACTCACCACCATGGAGAGGTAGATGTTATGGCTCCCTCTCTTATGGAGGTCCACCTGTTGGGACCAGGAAGGGCCTTTTCCGTGGTGGATTCCTCCCTGTTCTTTGAAGGACCATCTTCTCCCAGTTACCTCCACAGGACCCACCACTGTGGAGAGGCAGGAGCTGTTACGGGTCACCTCTCTTACGGAGGTCCACCTGGTGGGACCAAGAAGCGCCTTCTCCATGTTGGCTCCCTCCCTGTTCTTTGAAGGACCATCTTCTCCCAGTTACTTCCACTCTACCCATCAGAGCAGGGGGTCAGGAGATGTTATGGGTCCCCTCTTAAGGAGGCCCATCTGATGGGACTTCTCCCTGTGGAACATCAACCCCGAAGAGGTAAGACCGGTGCCTACACTGACATTCTTCTCAGAGTTTTCCCCAAAGACCAGGAGACCCCAGGGAGATATGCAGCAGCCCCCCCGCCCATCAAGTTGTTGTTGGGGGTTTGGTGGGCTTCTGTAAGGTCCAGGTTTTCTAAATAAATACAAAAATTAATGAGTGCCGTGTTATTAAACAAAACATTAGCACTTCCATCGCAATGCTACCTTCCCTAATATACCTACTGCAATGCTGGTTTCAAATACCGCTGATCCTTGACTTACAACTGTTTGTTTAGTGACCGTTTGAAGTTATAACGGCACAGGCAAAAGTGACTTATGACCCTTTTTCACACTTAGGACCACTGCAGCATCCCCTTTCACGGCTGGCAACCGACTCGTACTTATGACGCTCACAGGGTCACGTAATGCCCTTTGGCAAGCCTGCTGACAAGTCAATGGTGAAGCCGGACTCACTTAACAACCTTGTTACTAACTGAACAATTGCAACGATTTACTTAACAACTGCGGCAAGAGAGGTTGTAAAATGGGGCAAATTTCACTTAATAATTGTGTTGCTTAGCAACAGAAAATTTTGGGCTCAATTGTGGCCATAAACGGAGGACTACCTGCAGTAGTTAAATCTGTCAGTCCGTGTTATTACAAGCCACGGTGGGAAAATAAGTAATTAATAAGTTTCATGATTATGAAGCTGCATGAAAGGGTGAGGCCTAAATAATCGATTCCTCCTGTCCTTATTAAACGGCCAACTAACATTTTTCCCCCCTCTCCAGTAACCAAGTTTTACTAAGTGTGAAAACTAAAAATGTTTTTAAGAGTTCCCAAAGAAAGACTACTTTGCAAGCAAAAAGGCTGCCCACCCAGCCAAATTGGACCGGGGGGGGGAGGGAAATACTTCCCACGGTCTGGGACAGACAAGTTCGACTCGCCACGTCACGTGACGTCGCCCAACCTATTGGAGCTTTTCCCCCCACCGTGGCCGGCAACGGGGTGGGGGGTGGGGGTTTCCTGGCGACGCGTCCGGCCATTTGACACCCCTGGTCTAGGAGAATGCTTTGGGGGGGGGGGAAAGGACAAAATAATAATAATAATCATCATCCCATTTTTCACTATTGACCTGCATTTAAAAAAGGGACAATGGGAAAAGAGCGCCAAACGCCCCTTTGCTTTTATCCTCTTTCTTTTTCCTCCGTTAACAGACTCGGCAGGTGGATCGGCAGGTTTATCAGACGAGAGACAGTCCTCAGGTTAGGACCGTGATAATTTAATTTAATTTAATTTAATAACACTTATATACCGCCCTTCTCCCTGAGGACTCAGGGCGGTTCACAGGGCAGAATAAAATAGCGAATACAAACATTAAAACAGGATTAAACAATAGCCCTAGTTAAGAACAATATAAATACAACGCTAAAAACCCCCAGAAAAATTAAAAAGCGAGAGATAAAACAACCCCAACACTCCCCCTCAGGCTAGGCCGGCTTGTACAAACAGAAATGTCTTAAGATCGCGACGAAAGGAGCGAAGATCGGGCGCCGTCCGGAGCTCTACCGGTAGCTGATTCCACAGCTCCGGAGCGCCCACAGAGAAGGATCTCCCCCTGGGGGCCACCAATCGACATTCTCTGATCGGTGGCACCCTGAGGAGGCCCTCTCTGTGGGAACGCACAGGGCGCAGGGAGCTTGATGCCGGCAGCAGATGTTCCCTGAGGTACTCCGGCCCCATGCCATGGAGTGCTTTGAATACCGTTACCAGTACCTTGAATCTCACCCGGAAGGCAACTGGCAACCAATGCAGCTCACGGAGCAGAGGTGTAACGTGGGAGTATCGGGAGACTCCCAACACCACTCTCGCGGCTGCATTCTGTACCAGTTGGAGCTTCCGAGTGGTCCTCAAGGGCAGCCCCATGTAGAGAGCGTTGCAGTAGTCCAGACGAGAGGACACGAGCGCATGAGTGACTGTGCATAGATCATCCCGGCTAAGATAGGGCCGCAACTGACGCACCAGGCGAACCTGTGCGAAGGCCCCCCTAGTCACGGCTCCTATATGATCTTCCAAGGTGAGCCGTGAATCTAGGAGGACCCCCAAGTTGCGAGCCCTATCTACGGGGGGTAATGATTCACCCCCCATAGCTAGAGATGGAATGTCCGAGTAAACCCGGGATGAAGGTATGCAAAGCCACTCAGTCTTGTCGGGGTTGAGCTGGAGTCTGTTCCTCCCCATCCAGACCCGAACCGCCTCCAGGCAACGGGACATCACGTTGAGGGCATCACTGGGGTGGTTTGGGGTCGAAAAGAAAAGTTGGGTATCATCAGCATACTGATGATACCCAACTCCAAAGCCACGAATGATCTCACCCAGCGGCTTCATGTAGATGTTGAACAGGAGAGGCGAGAGGACCGACCCCTGAGGAACTCCACAAATGAGAGACCTCGCGGTCGACCTCTGCCCCCCTGCCAACACCGACTGCGAACGTCCCAAGAGATAGGAGGAGAACCACTGTAAAACTGTGCCTCCCACTCCCAGTCCCCTGAGACGCCGCAGCAAGATACCATGGTCGATGGTATCGAAAGCCGCCGAGAGGTCTAATAGGACTAAGACAGAGGAATGCCCCCTGTCCCGAGCCCTCCAGAGATCATTCACCAGCGCGACCAATGCCGTCTCCGTGCTGTACCCGGGCCTGAAACCCGATTGGTACGGGTCTAGATAATCCGCTTCATCCAGGACCAGAGGGAGCTGATGCGCCACCACACTCTCAACAACCTTCGCAAGAAAGCGAAGGTTGGAGACAGGACGAAAGTTGTTCAATACAGCTGGGTCCAAGGCAGGCTTCTTGAGGAGGGGCCTCACCACCGCCTCCTTCAAGACGGCGGGGAAGATACCCTCACTCAAAGAAGCCGATATAACTGCCTGGAACCAGCTGCGTGTCCTCTCCCGGGCTGCATAAACCAGCCAGGAAGGGCACGGGTCCAGTAAACATGTGGTGGCGCTCAGCCTCCCCATGATCCTGTCCACTTCCTCCGGAGTCACAGAATCAAACTCCTCCCAGATGATATCGACAAGACCACCCGTGTCCTGATCGTCAGACTCTGCCCAGTCAGAATCCAAACCGGTCCGAATCCGAGCGATTTTGTCCGACAGATGTTGGTTAAACTCCTCGGCACGTCCCTGCAAGGGATCCTCCCTCACCTCCTGATTTAATGGACTCTGCGCACGAAGGCAGACGGTTGTAAAGCGTGTCTCTTTCTCTTTCTTTCTTTCTTTCTTTCTCTCTTTCTTTCTTTCTTTTTCTTCCCTTCCTTCCTTCCTCCAAGCCTCTCCCCCTTCCTTCCTTCCTTTCCTTCCTTCCTGCCTCTCCCCTTCCTCTCTCCTTTTTCCTTTTCTTCCGTATTCCGCTTCTTTCCTTCCTCTCTTCCTTCCTCTCCCTTCTCCCCTCCCTGCCTTTTTCCACCTCCTCCCTTCCTTCCTCCTTCATTTCTCTTCCTTCCCTTTCTTCCTCCTTCCTCTCCCTTCTTACTTCCTCCCTGCCTCTCCTTCTTTCCCCCTTTCCCCTTCCTTCTTTCTTCTGTTTTCCTTCCTCTGTCCCTTGTGTCTGCCTTCCTACATTCCCTTCTTTTTCTTCCTTACTTGTTCCCTGCCTCTTCCTTTTCCTTTCCTTCCTTCCTCCCTCTCCTTTTCCTCCCTTCCCTTTACTTCCTTTCCTTCGTCTCTCCTTCCTTTCCCTTCCTTTTCCTTCCTTCCTCTCCTTCCTTTCGTCCTTCTTCCCTCTCTCATTTCTTTTCCTTCCTTCCTTCCTCCCTGCCTCTCATTCCTTCCTGTCCCTTCTTTTGCTCCCTCCCTCCCTCCCTTTTTCCTTTTTCACTTCCTCCCTCCCACCTTCTCCTTCCTTCCTTTCCCTTCTCCTTCCCATCTTTCCTCTGTTCCTGCCCCTCCCTCCCCTCTTTCTTTGCTTATTCCTACCTTCTTTCTTTTCCTTCCTTGCCCTTCCTTAGGAGCTTAAGGCACCTGGGCTAGAAACCAGGAGACTTGGAGTTCTAGCACTCCCTTAGACACAACACCAACTGGGTGGCCTTGGGCCAGTCAGCCCTAGCAAGCAGACAATAGTCAACCAGGGGAGACATGACAGCAACTCTTCCAGTATCACAGGGGCGGCCCCAAAGAAGAGGCAGTCAAGCTATTCTCCAAAGCGCCTGAAAGCAGGACAAGAAGCAACGGATGGAAACTAGTCAAGGAGAGAAATTTCCTGACAGTGAGAACAATTAACCAGTGGAACTCCTTGCCTCCAGAAACTGTGAATGCTCCAACACTGGTTTTTAAGAAGAGACTGGACAGCCGTTTGTCTGAAATGGTATAAAGTCTCCTGCCTGAGCAGGTGGGTTGGACTAGATGACCTCCAAGGTCCCTCCCAACTCTGTTATTCTATTCTATTCTATATTCTGTTTCATTCTAATTCTATTCTATATTCAGTATACTGTTCTGTTCTATTCTATGTTACGCTCTATGTTCTATTCTATTTTCCGTTCTATTCTATTTTCTGTCCTATTATTCTATTCTATTCCATTCCCTTCTATCTATTCTATTCCATATTCTGTTCTATTCAATTCGATTCTATCCCATCCCTTCTCAAATCCAACCCCCCCCCCCAAACAAGAAAATTGTAGGGCCACAACACTGACTCAGAAGTCAACCCCCCCCCAAAACAAATCCAAAATAAATAGCTGAAAGTGACGACTGACTGAGGATCTATCAATCCACGATTTATTTAATTCTAAATAAAGCACATACTTATTGACAGAGGTCAAGTCGCTCTTGGCCTTCGGGATGGTGGGACAGTGAAGACTTTCCCACCCAGATCACTTTCACGGCAAACCACCATTGTCGGTTTTGCCAATTTGGGAAGGTGGCCAGCGATGGAATCATTACTCATCCTACCTTAAAGACGTCGGACGCTTTCCCGCAGGGTTGCTTCGCGGTCCGTCTTTACGCAAGACTTACCTGTCACTCATACATGCCCAGTTCCGGCTCTTCGCACGAGCCACACAAAGAAAGGCGATGACGGTTTGTTAGTGCAACGGTGTCCGTTTTCAGCACGGGGTGAGCCATGCACCTTTTCCCACTGCTGGCGGGAAAAGGGTGCATAAAACCTGTGCTGAAAACGTACTTTTTTTTTTTTGCAGTCTGCGTGTGCTGTGCCGGTGTGTGTGAGGTGGATTTTGTGTTGGAATGGACCCTGGCTTGGGGGTTCGAGGCCTTCAGGCCGGCGAAGCCCTCGAAGCGCCGAGCCAGGGCGAGGCGTGTGAAGGAGTGTGTGTGTGCGCGGTGTGTAAAATAAAACGGAATAGCTCACACGATCCGGCTCTCCCGCCAGGAATAAGGTGGGGCTGCTCCCCGGGCGTCATCCGTTGCCGGACGCCCCCAAATTTACGTCGGCCTCAAAGAGTTAGCCACCTCTGTGCTTTTCCAGGCTTAATTCAGCCTATTTGCTCATGCACCAGCCAGGTTGCCAACCATCTTGCTGGGATTTTTTTCTCTTCCACGGGGTTCTCCATTCTTCCGGAGGACGGAGTTGAAAATGGGAGTGGTGGGCCAGCTGGGGATGTTAAGGAGGTCCTTGCTGCCCTGAGAAGCTGGATGGAAATGGTTGCAATTACTACTCTGAGGGGCTCAGAGCAAAGACGCTGGGGGTGGGGGGACGCGGCTTCCAGGCCCCACCCCGCCCCCACGAGGCTTCCTGAGGGACGGCTCAAGGGAAGGACCGGCGCGTCGCTTGCGTGGCGCTCAGGCTCCACCCGTTGTCCCAAAGGCCGTGGGTTTGGTTTTTTTTGCCCCTGCCCACCCCTCACCCACCCTCCCCGCCCAAAGGGCAGCTGGAATTTCTTGGCCTTGTTGTTTTTCCCTCCCTGAAAACGTTTTGCTTCTCACCCCCTAAGAAGCTTCTTCGGAAGAAGGATGAGAAGCGAAAGGTTTGCCAGGGAAAACGAACAAGCCCAAGGAAGGCCAGTTGCCCTTTTGGAGGGGGAAAAAAAAATCACTTTTTTTTGAGACAACCGTGACCTGGACTACGGAGAAGGTCCGTAGACCACTCAACCCGTTGAATGAACCTTCTTGCTTTCACTTCTGGCCATGCAACTGGGGTTTCCCTCCAGATATTTTTCGATAGCTTTGCTTTTTTGGGGAGAGGGGGGGGGTGTCTGGCCATAAAAAAGATATAAATAGTCCTCGACTTACGACCACAACGGAGCCCAAATTTTCCACTGCCAGGAGAGACTGCTGTTGAGTGAGCTTTGCCCCATTTTACAACCTCTCTTGCCACAGTTGTTAAGTGAATCATCGCAGTTGCTAAGTTAGTGACACGGTCGTTGAGTGGATCTGGCTTCCCCCACTGACTTTGCTTGTCAGAAGGTGGCAAAAGGGGATCACGTGACTCCCTCCCCCCCCCTCCGGGGACGTTGCAACCGTCATAAATAAATTCCCAAGTGGATGAATTTGTGACCACGTGACCCACGGGGATGCTGCAGCGGTCGCTAAGGGTGAAAAGCAGTCACCAGCCAAAATTTTTCAGGGCTGTTTAGTGACTTTGAACGGTCACTTAAACGAATGGTTGTAAGTCGAGGACTACCTGCATTCCTACTTTTCATCAGGACAAAGAAAAAAAGAAAAAAAATAGGTCATTTTATCGGTACTGCTTTCAACCTGGAGTCAAGAGCGATGTTTCTGCAACGGTCAAGGGGCCGTCTTAAGACCAGCCAGTCATTTTTTCCAGAATAAACTGGGGCTGTTGTGGAGGGATGAACCACAAGAGTTGTGAAGGTGTGTAGGCATGCACACACACACATATGCAGATTTTTTTAAAAAAGACAAAAATCAGTTGCCTTTAAAAAGAAAAGTTATCTACACAGGCCGTATAGGGACTGTGAAATCCTGGGCAAATGGCTGCCCAATCTTTTACAACATGGGAGTCAAGGGCTAGAAGGGACCTTGGAGGTCATCTAGTCTAACCCCCTGCTCCAGCAGGAGACCCCAGACCCTTCCAGACAAGTGGCTGCCCAGTCTATTTTTGAAAATCTTCAGTGATGGAGCAACCACCCCTTCTGGAGGCATGCCTTTCCACTGACTAATTGGTCTTACAGAATAACAGAACTGTAAGGGACCTTGGAGGTCATCTAGTCCTATCCCCTAATGAGGTAGGAGCCCTTATTCCCTCCAAGACAAATGGCTGTTGTTCAAAACCTCCAATGATGGAGCCCTCACCATTTCTGGAGGCAAGCTGATTAATTCCACTGATTAAGTGTTCTCACTGTTGGGAAACTGCTCTATTAATTCTACGTCGGACTCCTCTTTAAGGATCTTACATTAAATTCTTGGAAAACTCAAGACAGAAGCAGATAACTCTTAATGCCATGACAACGGATAGGCGAGATCTGAAATCGCCCACACATGGAAACACAACATATTCCCACGTGTGGAAATATGAGAATGTAAGATTTCAGATACATGGCTGGCCATGCAGGGGGATCCTACTTTGGAGATCTCATTAATCTGTATATCCAAAATCAGCCCCTTAAAATGCTTCCTGAATGCAGCTATGTGACCATCAAAAGAGTAAACTCGGTTTAGCTTTAAGATCTGCAGTGGTAACCTTGGACAGAGAATGATTCCAGAGCTGGCCAAATTTGAGCCAAGAATCAGAGGTACCCCAAAAGGGGGAGAAAAAAAAAAGAAACACTAAAAGATCTAAGCAAAAACTGTATGTGTATTTTTCTGTGCTTGACTTCATACCGAAACTGTCAATTCTCAAGCTGCAAAATCATTAAACTGCATTTAGAAGTTTATTTCAGACCTAGCTTTTTTTTTCTCTCTCTCTCTCTCTCTCTCTTCCCTGCCCAGTCATTGGGGTGTAGACTGACGCATGGAATTCTGGGACACGAATTAAACATGCATAGAAGACACGCTAAGGCGCAAAGACCCAGTATAGTTCGACAAACTACACTTTAAGCAGCATTAAAGCACTTAATGTGCCCTCCTTTCATGTCAGAAGCAACCTATCCCAAAAACATGATAAATTCTATTCCACTCCAGACAGGACCGTAGCTTCAGGGGGTCCCTGAATATATAACCAATATTGCAGACGCAAAAAAAAAAAAAAATTAAATTACTGGAGCAAAAATGCAACTAGGAGTAAGAAAGAATGAATTGCGCTAAGGTCTCCTCCCCCTCTTCGCTTACTAGCTAGAGCAGCTTTTCTCAACCTCGGCAGCTTAAAGGTAGGTGGGCTTCCACTCCCAGAATCCCCCCAGCCGCCCACCCCTCTTAAACATGCCAAGGTTTAGAATGACTGCTATGGAGATTTGTAACTTTTGAAAAGTAAAAATCGAAAGACAGGATCCAAACTCGCTTCTCTTCTTCTACAAGGCTTTCTTCTCCTTTTCACGACTCCCATATTTTTTTATTCTTTTTTTCCCCCTGGGCTAAGTTACTAACAACTCAGAAAGGGTACATCACCAACCAACCCTTCTGCTAGGCTGAATCTTGCTATTCTTGAAAATGCAAAATAGGTTTCTAACATCCCTTCGCACGCTTCAAAGGACACCGGAATTTGATCCCGTGACTGATAAAATTTCACATTTTACAGGAAGCCCCCCTCGACTTACAAACAAAACTCAGCCCAACGTTTCTCTTGCTAAGTCTGGCAGCTGTTAAGTGAGTTTTGCCCCGTTTTTACGACCTTTCTCGCCACGGCCGTTAAGTGAATCACTGGGACTGTTAAGTGAGTCACACGACTTGCCAGAAGGTCACAAAAGGGGGATTTACACGACCCTGGGACCGTCATAAATTTTCTGAATTTTGATCATACGAAGCCCGGGGATGCTACATGAAAAACGGTCATAAGTCACTTTTCCCAGGGCCGTTGTAACTTCAAAGTCGCTAAATGAACAATTGTTAAGTCGAGGACTAACTGCACTGGCCAGTAAATCCACAGCTACTTTGGCATAGGAAAATCCACTTTCTAATGGGAAGGCTTCCACTCTGTTGGAAATTAACCTGCTGAAAATCCAAGTTTGCTCAAACTTAAAATTATTAATTCACTAATTGGTCATTAATTAATTAATTATACTATGCAGGAACCCAAATTCTGTCCTGCCGAGAGACGACTTGTCCTTCATTTCTGTTCTATGGCCGAGCCAAATGGAAGCTTTTCGTGCTTTAAATAATAATAAAATTATTATTTTTTTCACAGAAAAAATAATAATAAAATAAATCGGTTCAAAATGGGAAGTAGACAGTGATGCTTGCTAGCGTTAAGCCTCAAAAGCAGGCAGAGGATTCAACTTATACCGTTGAACGTATATCGTCCGTCCGTCCGTTCGCTCATTCTCCTCCCGAAAGGGGAACTTGCATGTGCGAACACCACAAAACACACACACACAGGCTTTAAAATTTTGAGCCAAGCTACCAACTTAAAAGAGTGTTTCAACTTACTTTGAGGTCTTTCCAGCAGTCCAGAAGCTTGGTAGCCAGGTCACTGAGGTCCAGCAACTTGTCGGCCGGTTCCTGACTCCGTTCGCTCTCCGCATCGGAGACCCCTTCCTCTTCGTCTTGAGAGGGGGTCTCTGCAGCCACGGGGTCTTCCAGCTTGGGGATGAGGCCCTCCTTGCTCCCCCCCTCGGGCTCTGCCTCCTGGTCAGCAGCGGGAACCTGGGTGGCGTCCGTCAAGTCTTCCGTGGGGGCCACCTTGGGGGTCTCCTGCTCCACGGGGTGCTCGTCCCCGGCTTCGGCTGGGTGGTAGTCGGGATGCTCCAACTCTTCCTTGTTCTCCTTCAGCTCCATCTCGCTGGCGGTGTCTGAGAGGGCGCTGTCCATGCTGTTCTCACTGATGATCTTGACTCTCCGGAAGGCTGCCTTCTTCGGGGTGTCCGTCTCGCCCTCCAGGATGGGCTTGGAAGACGGATCGGGCGTGTTGAGGGGCGTGTGAGCCCGGGAGGTGTTCTCGCTGGAGTAGCCGTCTCCTTCGCTCAGCTGCGGGACGGCCGACTTGGTCCGGGCCCAACGTTGGATGATGGGGAGGACTTTGCTCTCCTCCAGCATGTTCTTGTTAGGGATGGGAAGGAGCTCCAAGGTCTTGAGGATCTGCCACCAAAGGCAACAGGAAGATGGTCAGTTTCCCCTCACCGGCCCTGCGTTACAGTTCCAGGTCCTCAAAGGGAGGAGCGCCTTAGATCTGGATGCCCGTACGTGGCTCCGATACAAGGAAATAGTTATATCTGAGGGTTGAGCTGTGGTGGTCCCTCAGCCTGGTGGCACTGATGAGGTCACCTAGCTTGGTCATGAAACGTCTGCCAGGAAACCACCCCAGAGTCTTCTGCTCCTCCTCCCTTCCAGCACAGATGGCGTTCCCTAGTTGGGTCATGAAAAGTCTGCAAGGAAACTGCCAAGCTCAGAGAGCTCCAGGGACCCCACAGTTCTAGATTATGGCCACCAACTGGTGGAGGATCACCAGACCACCTGCTGCTTCTAAACTGGAGATACTGTGCCTGCAGGGCTTAGAACATACCTGGGAATGTAAGAGGAGTGGCAGTGCATCATAGGTTGGGTGTTCTCCTTCCCAGCTGCTCAGAAAAGCAAGTCACTCACGTTCTCTGGCAAACTAA
>NW_028148105.1:0-2500 GCF_947247035.1 Vipera ursinii | reverse complement strand
CTGTGTCCAATGTTAAGCAACACAGAACTACAGGCGGTCCTCATTTATGACGGCGGTTGGGATTAGCAGCTCCACCACCAAGGGAGACAAGTTGATAAGTGACACGTGATGTTACCGCAACTGACTTACAGTAACAGTATAACGGTGTTCGTTATGCAAGACATCACAGAACTGCGATTTGGAAATTCCTGCCAGATTTCCCACTCACCTTAGTTGTTGGAATCTGGCAGGGGAAGGTAACAAAATGGCGATCGCGTGAGGACAGGACGCTGTGACCCATCGTACACGTGTGCCGTTTGCTAGCTGCCAAAATGGCAGTTGTGTGACTGCAGACACGGTGATGGCTGCAAGCCCAAGGACCAGACGTAACACTCAATTTTGCAGTGATGTCATAACTTCAAACAGTTGCTGAATGAGGAAGCTGCTAAGTTAGGCACTACCAATACAGATCAACACGGCAGTTCTTCTAAGAACAAAATGCTGGCTAGAAGTGTGATTAAGGGCTGCTTGGATGATATTATGGAACATGGAATAACTGGAAGGGATCCTAGAGGTCTTCTAGTCTGACCCCCTGCTCAAGCAGGAGACCCCATCGGTCTAGGACTAAAGGTTTTGAATAGGGTTCAGTTTCACCCAATAAAGGCATCATTTGGTAAATAACCCATCATTAGTATTGTGTAAAAGAGCGGTTTAAAAAATAGTTGAGCTTGACATATAAATATTTATTTAATTCTGTTGAGGTCTAAGAAGGCTGAAGGCTGTGTAATGTAAATACGGGGAAGTCCTCATTTAGTGACTGCAACATGTGAAATGTTCACTAAGTGAAAACTGGAGTAGCCTAAGCGCGACCATTGCACTTATGACTTAACTACAGATTTCTGTATTCAATTTCTTTTTATTTTTTTTCATAAAGTGGACATTTTTAATAACCTTTTGAACATTCTACCTCAAAGATCTCTTCTTCAATCCCAACATGTTTTTGTGATAAAAAATACACTGTAATAATTTACTCCCTTTCAAAACTTTGCATACTGTTATGAGCGTTTAAAAGACATCAACACTTCTAAAGTTTTAACACTGTAGCCATATACGTTTTTAGCCTAAAGTAGACTAAACAGAAAACAAAAAAGTTTAAACCGAATCTCAACATACAAAAAGTTAGTTTATTACACAAAGTACAAAACTGGCCATCATAACGTTGCTTTAAAAAAATAAAACAGTTCAATTGTAGGACCTGTAAAGATCAAACTAACCAGATATAAACCCCAAAATTAGTGTTTTTTGAACGAAGGCAAATTAGTGTTTTTTTTTCTGCTTTTGAAAATTTCAGATAAGCTGACACAGCTGAGGGCCTGACCATGGTCTGGATGTCTTATTCCTAAGGGTGGGAATTAGCTTTCTTTACAAGAATTCGCTAATTTTGGCTTGTATTCTGTTTTCTCATTTTCTCTTCATATATTTCACGGTAACACTGCAGGATTTCATGGATTCTCTCACGTACCCTTTCAAAACGCTCTATGTCCGGATCCATCTTTTCCAAGTCTGATAAAATTCTGTCCACATCCGAGAAAACACGAGCCAACCTTTTCATGGTGAACTTTTTAGGCTTAATTTCCACCTGTCCTTCCTCTTCCTCTTCCTCTTCTTCCCTAACCTGCTGGGTGGCCAACTCTTCTCTCAGTTCGATTAAGTCGCCCGCGGAGAGCTCTCCCTCCATGGATGCTACCCACTTTTTCACGGCCTCAGCATCCATCTGTAAATTGAGGGCCTGGCAGAGGGCCAAAATGTTCCGGTTGGTTCTGTCCAAATCTTCCTCAGGGTCGAATCCTTCGAAGTTCTTGACGAGATCCGCAAAACCGTTTTAAGCACTTTCCCCAAATGCCTTGCATGCAGGTCACACCCACACCCTGCCACGCCGCTGCAATGTTTTCCACGCAACGGAGGATATCGTACCGTCTCCAAAACTCGTTCAAGCTCACCCTGCTCTTTTCCATCGCGGCTACCGCTTCGGTCAAGACGTCCCGTAAATAAAACGCCTTGAAGGCTGTGACGGCTCCCTGGCCCATCGGATGCAGGAGTGGGCCGGTGTTTTTGGGCAGGCGAACCAGCCTCACATCTGGCTGGGGATTATTCAGATGCAGGGGATGCCCCGGTGCGTTGCTGACGATCAGGGAGAATTTTAAAAGGGAACTGTCTTTTGCAAGCAATAGTCCTTGACTTGGGGTATGAAGCAAGTCATCAACCAGTCCTCAAAGAGGACGCCTGTCATCCAAATCTTCTGATCGGATTGGCAATACACGGGCAAGGTGTCCCGGACAAGGTTTTGGAACGCAAACGGATCCTCTGATCTGTGGATCAGAAACGGCTTCAGCTTGAACCCGGCCACATTTCCACCCAAAAGCAAAGTGATTCGGTCGTGAAAGGCTTCATATCCAGGCACAGCTTGGGCATCTCGGTGCAGGTAGGTGCCCTCTGGCAACTGTTTCCAGGATAACCTGGT
>NW_028148106.1:0-32100 GCF_947247035.1 Vipera ursinii | reverse complement strand
TCATGAGTGCAGAGGCACTGTGGGAAAGCAGCCTGTATTGGATGAGCAGAAGGAGGAAGTCCTCCAGATCGGCTGAGAATGTTTGAGAAGGCCTCTGCCTGACTTGCTTGGTCTTCTGTGGACAGGTAGGATGCTTTTGCTATTTGCCTTTAAATGCTTGCTTGAGGGAAGGAGGAAGGAAGGAAGGAAGGAAGGAAGGAAGGAAGGAAGGAAGGAAGGAAGGAAGGAAGGAAGGAGGGAGGGAAGGAAGGAAGGAAGAAGGGAGGGAGGGAGGAAGGAAGGAAGGAAGGAAGGAAGGAGGAAGGAAGGAAGGAAGGAAGGAAGGGAAGAAGGGAGGAAGGAAGGGAGGGAGGGAGGGAAGGGAGGGAGGGAGGAAGGAAGGAGGAAGGGAGGGAGGAAGGGAGGAAGTAGGAAGGAGGAAGGGAGGGGAAGGAAGGAAGGAAGGCGGGAGGGAGGGAGGGAGGGAAGAAGGAAGGAAGGAAGGAAGGAAGGAAGGAAGAAAAGCAGGGAGGGAGGGAGACAAAGGGAAGGAAGAAGGAAAACAGGGAGAAGAGGAGGAAAGGAGAGAGGGAGAAATGGGGGAAGGAAGGAAGTTCTCCACTGCAAATTTGCTATATAAACCATCATCAGCTTTCTTTCACAATTAAAAAAAATGCACAGAAGATAACACTGAGAATAACATTGCCTCCGACACTGGCAGATGCAAACACTGACTCTCTTTTTTCCCCACCCCCCAAAAATCCACCCTGTGTGCCATTTTAATAAGAAAACCACCTCCAAGATGCCCCCCACGCCCCCCCCCTCCCACCCAAGAGCACGCAACTGGATCATTAAGAAACGGGAGGGTCGGCCTTGTCATCTGGCACAGGGGAATGCATCCATGTTTGTCATGCGACTTAAACTTCTTTTGACATCTAGTTATGTCGAACGGTGACTGATCACCTAGGGGTCCAGGCTCCGGTGAGGGAAAAGTTCGCTGACAGACCAGACCGCAAACGGAGCCAATCTTAAATGAAAATCAAGAAGAGCACGGTCGTCCTGGCATCTGACAGTCGGCAGCTGCTCCCTGAATCTGCTTAACGAAGAGAAGGACAGCCCCAGTGAAGAGTTCTATTAGCATCTGTATCCTTCTCTCTCATTATCACACATCTGCCCACTTTTATTCCAGTGACGCCTCCTCTGATGTGACAGCTCCGGTGATGTCAGGAAATGGGTACCGGGGAAGCCTGGAAGAGAAGCTGAGATTAGTCCCTTTTATTTTCTAAAGACCACAGCTCTCTTTTGACAGTCAAATGTCACCCAAGTAAAGAGGGATAATTAACATATTTGGGCGGGTTTGAAACAAAGCTGCAGGAGAAGAGAACTGCCAAGGAGCAAGGAGGCATCACCAGGGCTCCAAAAAGCAACAAAGGATTGGAGCAACGCCTGAGTTTTGCTCCAGCTCAGTTCTTCTGTGCATGGATACCCACCACCACCACCAAACAGAAGCTTATGGATTCAGCAGTTGGGTCCTAAACGTCCCAAAAAAGTGTAAAAGCACCAATGCATTGGGATACCTTCCTAGGTCTTTTATTTAAAAGTCCCATTTGAGATCCTACCATATCAAGCTTGTGGTCAGATTTTTGTCTTCCAAAGAAATGTGGTTGAGTAGTAGCCAATCATTAGCTTCATTTCTGATTCTTAGAAGATCCCATTGAGTGTAATCACAATCATCCTGTTCAGGGTTGTCTCTTTTCCTTTCCACCATGCCAAGTAGCAGCGTAGATGTCAAAGTCAGGTAAAGGTGGGTTTGAAGATGACATCTGAGGATTTTCTCGAAAGATACTATGTTACCTGACCCAAGAAACTGAGTTCTTCATCTGGGTCAGAGCTAAACAAAACTAGGCTTCACCATTTATGAATGCGAGTAGATTTCCTCTTCTTATCCCAAGCAGGCAAGCTGAAAATGATTATTTCAATGCATTGAGGTTCTTCTTTGCAATTTAGCTTCCACGAGTAGCAAATACTAGTTAAGCAAGACGATAGCGCCTTTGAATTTCAACGAATCCCCAAGAATGCTTTGTTCCAGAAATTAAGTGTGGTTATCGAGATCACAGATACATTTGGAGGAACTGGTGATCCTTCCAAAGGGAGAGAAGAAGGAAGAATCCTTGGACTTCCGTAGAACTTCTCAAATGGCAAAATCTGGGCAGGAATCTCACCAAGGTTTTTGAACATTTCTGCTGGTGACATTCACGCTCTCATTGTCAACATCGCAATATTGTGTTTGCGGATCGTTTTTCACATCACCAATAGGCAACCGTTCTGTGACTACTTTTTTCAGATGGATCCATCAGCATGAAAGGATTTTCAAGCAAGTTAGCCGGTGATCTGCTATTATTGTAACTATAACATGGGATCAACGAGGAACCATATGGTACGCCTCGATAAAGTCATCTAGCTTCTACCTGTGAAAACTTGATCCACAAGGAATGGTGATTTGGTTTGCATTTGAAGTCAGTGATCATAATCCCTGTCCCTTGTTCTTTTCCTTCTGTTTAGTTCTGGGTGACTCCAGTCTTTCTTAACACTGGATACCTCCTCTTAACCAATAGCAATTTGAGGAATCTTCCTTTGTTCAATTTCTAAAGTTTCATTTCTTCTCTTATTTTTTTCTTTTCTTTTCTTCCTTTTTAACTGTTGGTCCTGATTTGGCTGAAACCTGTTCTCACGAAATTATATTTCCCATTCATCCCCTTCTTAGCCCAGTCCTTGGGTTCTACAGGTTTTGTTGGCAGGCCTAATTAAGATTAAGGATGTCTTGTTATGTTTTGTATTTCTTATTATGTAAAAATTCATTCTGCATCATTTTTGCACCAATATATTTCTTACAATATATAAACATTTATATAATCTCTCTCTCTCTCTCTCTCTCTCTCTCTCTCTCTCTCTCTCTCTCTCTCTCTCTCTCTCTCTCTCCTATGCAATCAACACCAGTCCAACACACTCATAAAGCAACAATAGCTTATTCAGATTGTCATGGCAGGCTTAAATTCACAATAGCAAAGTTTGAATGCAATATAAGATAGTCATTTAAGTGGGGCTTGAAAAAAAAAGAAGAGAGAGCGAGAGAGAGAGAGAGAGAGAGAGAGGGAGGGAGAGAGAGAGAGAGAGAGAGAGAGAGAGAGAGAGTGTCCAGTGTCATTCATTCTAAACAGGCAATATATACTGCCCACACTGTACCAAAAAAAATAGAAGCGTTGACCTTTTTATTACCGGCGTTTTTGTTCAGCTGCCCTGTTTTCAATTGCACCTCCACCGTCTTCCTTTTTCTCCCTCTCGTGGGCACACACACACACAAGCACACTCACACAGAGACACTTCGGCTGTATGTTATCTCAAATAATTACCCTCCGCTTTCGGCAATCCCCAGTGACTCCTGCTTTAAAAAAAAAAAGAAAAAGAAGCCCTACTTATTGTTGGTGTGAGAGAAGAGGTTTCTGCAGGCCCAGAAACCCTCTTAATTAACCACTCAGGTATTGAGATGCCTCTTAAGGCCATCTTCTATCCATATGGCTAGAACTTGTCCACAGCAATAATCACGGGAGAAAATAGTGTATCAAAGGAAGAAGAGAGAGGAGGAGAAAGAAGAAGAGAGGAAGGAAGGATGGCGAAAGAAGAAAGGGTCTCGCCAAAGAGAAAGCATCTGCAAATTTATTTATTTAATGATTCTCTTCTGGGGCATCAGATTATCTGTAATTTCAAGACGGGTGAAGAGCAGAAGGTGGCAAGTCAACCAGGGCTGCCTTTGACTGCTCCCTCTGATCAGGCCTCCACACTGCAAACCTGGTTCTTAACACTTGACATCAAGAGAATCACACACACACACACACACACACACACACACACACAAACACAAACGATAGATAGCCAAAAAAAACAAGTCTTGGGCTCTCAGAGAGATGCCTTTTGATCATCCTTTGTTTCTGACTTCTTTTTTTCAAAAGCCCCACTTGGATTTCCCACCAACGCAGGATATTTGCGACCCAAATTGGCCCCGTCAATTGGGGAAGGGTGGGTTGGGTCTATCGATTGAATTTTGCCACCTCCTGTCCAGGATTCTGCACCCTGCAGCCCTTTTCTTCGTGTGGACAAACTCTGTCCCCCGATGAAAAGGGAAACCCAGGGAGAAATTGGGAGCTTAGCAGTCTTAATTAAAAACAAAAGCTGGGCCATTTACATTTTTATTTATTTACTTGTTCGGCGGCGGCAGAAAAATCCTGCGCTGCCGGTGTCAAAAGACATTATGTATGATTTTCTGTTC
This sequence comes from Vipera ursinii, assembly GCF_947247035.1. NCBI lineage: Eukaryota > Metazoa > Chordata > Lepidosauria > Squamata > Viperidae > Vipera > Vipera ursinii. The sequence continues at coordinate 27,797 of NW_028148106.1, read as the reverse complement.
TGACAGCAACCATTACATTTAAAAATTCATTACAGCAAGGTTAGTTAGACGTGTGATGGATGCGGCTTTAATCCTGCCATATATTATTATGGTGGAAATGTAAATGATGAAAAATATTTTGTGCTTATCAGCATTTATGCGGAAATGTGTTTTGCGGTGATATATGGCGTTATATTTCTAATTTTTTTTTTCTGCTGAGGAACAACAAAGGAAATGTGGGCGTGGGTGTGTGTGATGGGCGATAAGCTGCATTTGTGCATATGTGTGTTTGTGTGCCTATCTATTTCTATAGATATAGATACGCATCTCTATGTATGTAGGTAGATATATGGGTGTGCATGTACATGCACGCTTTTAACAGGGGATTCTTGCTGTATATGACTTTACACATCTTTGCTGAGCTCCTGAGTCCAAAATAAGTATGAAGTCTGCTTGCCTTTGCAAATTGCACTTTGTCTTCTCTCTCTCTCTCCTCTCCTCTCCTGTCTCTCTCTCTCTCTCTTCACTTTTTCTTTCTCTCTTTCTCCTCTCTTGTCTTCTTTCTCTCCTGTCTCTCTCCTCTCTCTCTTTCTCTCTCCTCTCCTCTCTCTGTATATTGGTTTGCTTGTGGTTTTCTTTGATGACAGGGAAAGTGGTTCAGGTTCAAGAAAGTGGTTAACAACCCTTCATGCCAATAATTATCCGGGATGGGCGGAACCGTTGTTTAGGGAGAAGTTTTCTTCTATTTGTGGCAGCCTTTGTGGCTCAGCCATTAAAATGCCTAGGTAACAGCCAACTTAGTCTCCTGCCTGATGCTTGTCCATACCTGATTTTAAAATGGGACATGGAAAATGCCTGAGCTGAATAACAATAACAGGAGACTGTCAAGTTAGGCTGAGCAGTCCCCGTTCTGCTTGTAGAAAATAGAGCCAAGCTGTCCGTTTCTGTCTGCTCAGCTTCTCATAACTGCCCAAATAGCAACTCCTGGGTCTTTGGGGTCTAGTAAGTTCTCGTGTCGGATACATGAGAGCCAAGATCTTGCGCAATCCAGAGTTCAGATTTTTCAGTTCAAAACAAGGAACTTGCACCTGAAATTGTATTATGAACAAAGGCGAATATACATGTCCCAGGATAACGCTAAAGGATCCAATCTGAGTCAGTCAATGGGATCAGAGGGGCCCCAGGCTTCAATCACTTCCCTGGCTGTTTTTGTGCCTGCTCTTCCAACAATCCTAAGGTTGTTGGACAAGCAGGCACAAAAACAGCCAGGGAAGTAACTGAAGCCTGGGAAACAGGCTCCTTGTCAGTCAACAGGAGTGCTGATTTACCACCAGCCTATCAAGTACTTAGAAGGCAAGGGCTGGGCAGCACCAGCAAATGATGGCTAGCGACTTAAAAAGCCAGCCATCAACAAACCCCAGTAGGCATTTCAAAAGCCACACCCAACAGGCACTATATAAATACCACACAGAGACCAGCGCATACTCTGCTGAGAGCAGTTCCTGGAAGGTTTGCTCCAGCATGAATCTGAAAGCTTGGAAGACAAAAACCTCTGGTCCCAGTGACTGACCCAGATTGGATCCTGAAATTTTATTCAAGGAATTCCTGCTCTGCTCAGGAGCTCAGCCAATTCACAAAAGATTCTGTGTGATCTCAAATCACGGGAGATCTCATGGTTCATTAATTGAACTCTATGGCGCCTTGAGACCAAGACATTTCATGCTTGTATCTTTGACCCAGTGGTGATCCTCCAGAAGTTGTTGGACTGCAAGCCCCACCATTCTTTACAGTTCATCACATTAGCCAGAAGGTGAATCTGGCATGGAAACTGAATTAGGAGCCACAGAAAGTCTACACTCAACTTAGACATTGAGTTTTGCCATTGGTCTATGAACCCTGAAGGTGTTTTCATTTACACCTTCCTAAGGTTTACAGTTGCCATTCCAATCCCATTCCCAATGGTCTAACCGTTCTTCAGTTCCCATCAGTACTGAGTGGCCTACCCAAAGATAAGGGATAATAAAGTCCTGAAGCCCGTCAAAGTCTGAGGGCACCAAGTCAAGGTGAGATCTAAAATATCCTTGGAATTAGAGCTTCCAGTGATAAAACCCAGAGAGAAACACAATAATGTTGGATAAAACTAAGACCTAAAATGATGTCTACATTCCAAAGACTACATTCCAAAGAACTGCATCCCCTTTCCATAGAATAATATCTCCCATGTACCTGCGCCTATGAAGCAAGCCGAAGAGATCAAGCACAGCCAATTGTTGGTTTTCTCAAACATCACTTCTGCTTCTACAGTTAGGATCAACCCAATTATGAGAACAAAGACACTTGAAATATATGTTTAGTGGATACTTACACCCCCCCGACGCCCCCGCCCACCAATACTGCTGAATTTTCTTTCTGATGAAACTGGAGAGAGAACCTGTTCCCTGAAGTGCTTATTTCCGTACAACTTTTCAAAGGCAATCATAACGTTTATTCAGTTCTTACCGAAGAAATCCATAGGTCCACAATTACCTAATTTGTTGCACAAACTGTTGCATTTTCTCCTTCCTCATGTCGATGACAGAATTATTTAATTGACTTTGAATCAGACAGGCTGGGGAAATTGGTTCCACGTTCTCCTCGCTCGTTTGAGTTTAAGTTCTTAAGAAATACCCTGAGTGAAAACTACGCGGAGATTGAGTGCAATTTATAATGGGTTGCATTTAAATGCATACATGTAGCAATGTATATGTATATAGCAGTGTTCTGATATCTCAGGGGCTGCCCCAAAGAAGAGGGAGTCAAGCTATTCTCCAAAGCCCCTGAAGGCAGGACAAGAAGCAATGGATGGAAACTCATCAAGGAGAGAAGCAACCTGGAATTAAGGAGAAACTTCCTAACACTTAGAACAATTAACCGGTGGGACAACCTGCCTCCAAAAGCTGTGAATGCTCCAACACTGGAGGTTTTTAAGAAGAGACTGGACAGCCATTTGTCAGAAATGGTATAGGGTTTCCCACCTGAGCACGGGGTTGGACTAGATGACCGCCAAGGTCCCTTCCAACATTATTATTATTATTATTATTATTATTATTATTATTATTATTATTATTATTATTATTATTATTATTATTATTATTATTATTAGTATATGCTTGTGTAAGGTTGTTGTACTATATACCAGGGAGCCCTTGACTTACAACAGTTCATTTAGTGACTATTTGAAGTTACGACACTGAAAAAAGTGACCTGGGACTGTTTTTCACACTTATGACCGTGGCAGCATCCCGATGGTCACATGATCAAAATTCAGACAGTAGGCAACTGACTCACATTTATGACAGATGCAGCGTCCCGGGGGGTTCATGTGATCCCGTTTTGCGACCTTCTGACAAGCAAAGTCCAAGGGGAAAGCCATATTCAGGTAACAACCGTGGTACTCTTTTAACACCTGCAGTGATTCGCTTAACAGCTGTGTCAAGAAAGGTCGTAAAGCGGGGCAAAATTCACTTAACAACTGTCTCACAAAAATGCTGGGCTCAGCTGTGTTCGTAAGTCAAGGACTGCCTGTATTAGTTGTGTAAATGTTAGTCCCGCTTAGATCCTTTGGTTTACCAAGTGAGAAATTTAACAGCGTAGGAAACGGAGAGATTTCCTTAGCGTTCAGCGTTCATAATTCCTGTGCCTAGCTCACCGAGATTGTTTTCTTTAGGAAGTCTAAAAGCAAAAGGGTGGATTGATCTGGCAGCAGTCCTATTTATAAGAATTAAAGAAAGAAAACCTGCGCCAAGAATCTTTGCTGCTTTCTCATGTAAGGGTCACATCCCTTTAAATTAATAGCTACTGACCCAATGCTGGAATGTTGACCACCTAACCTCTATTGTCTTATGAAAGTTGTATTTGAAGTCAAGAGCTCAACTCAACCAATCTGTTTCAGCGTGAAGGTTAAAACATTCCCAACCGCTGCCTTTAATTCCTAATAAATTAGGAAGCAAAATGCAGGCCCTTACGTGGAGCAGTCTATTTTTATTCTGGCTTCCACTCTGCGCACAGGACAATAGACAGCAGAAAAATGTAACCGATTGGCCCTTTGCTCTTCAAGTAACTGCTCTACCCTAACAAAATAAAAAATAAAAATGATATTATCCTTCCTGGATTTTAACCTGAGAAATTTCCTGACTCGGCAGAACATTGCTTGCAAGTTTGCAAAAAGAAAACTCTCGCCTGCATTTTTTGTTTTTGTTAAATTTCAGAGAAGAAGGGGGAAGAAGGGTAAAATCCCACCGGGTAGCGTGTAGTATTCTAGTACTTGTTTAGAGACAAATTGGCCAAGAAATGAATATATTTGCTTGTTTGTGCTTATTAGCTACTGTCCTCCGATGATCAGTTAGAACTATTAGACAAGGAGAACAACAGATGGGTGGAATGTCTCCTGAAGTTGTGGGTGCTCCAGCACTGGAGCTTTTTAAGAAGAGACTGGGCAACTTGAAGACTAGAAGACCTCTTGATGCCGTTATTAAGCGAACCATGCAGTCGTTAAAGGAATCCAGCTTCCCCCATTGACTTTGCTTGGTGGAAACCATCTGGGAAGTTTGCAAATGGTGATCACATGACCCTGGGACGTAAGCGCCAAAATTTTGATCACATGACCGTGGGAATTTTCAGTTGTAAGACAGTTTTTTTTTCAGGGCTGTAGTCCCTTCAAACAGTCGCTAAACAAAATGATTGTAAATCGAGGACTACGTATATGATGTCATGTGCTCCTATCTCACCACCTCCTGCCTCGCACTGAAGTCACTAGTCCACAAGACGCTACACATGTTTCATCAATTCCGAGGCTACTTTTGATTTATTTATTTATTTGTTTATTTATTGCCTCCTTTTCTTTTTCTAACTAGAAATGCATCTGAATATCCAGAGAGCAGTTCGTTTGTAAAAGAATATATCTCTGTTTTATAAACTTTTGCCGCCTCCGCTCCTCTGGTAGGTAGGTGGCCCAGGCAATAAAAGAAAAGTTATAACTTAATTAAAAAAAAAACCTATGAAGATTTATGTGGATTGGATGAAGTCATTCAAGCCTACGGAACGTTATTCTGTTGGAAAATAGCTACCCGAACCTTGGAATAAAAAGATTGAAGCACGGCCTCTGTTTCGCTGACATTTTTCCCCATTGATGCCAAAGTAAACACAAGAGATTATTATGGGAAAAAAAACCCAACGAACTACTGGAAAGGAAACAGCGATATATTTAAGTCAGGGCTGGTTTTTTTTTTCTGGATTCACATAAGTCTCGGCTTTCACTAATGCTTATATTTCACCTGCTCGGCCAAGCCTTATAAATTATTCTTTGTCGATTTTGTCTCCAGCAACTTACTTTTCAAAAGTGCCCTTTCTTGTCCATATGTTTTTAGAAGTTTACCATCATTTCTTCTGTGATCCCTCCCCTCCACCCCCCCTGGAAAAAAAAACAAAAAACCCTAATTTACTTTTGTTTTAATTTCCTCCACAGTGCGGGCTCCTTTGCTTCGTGTCTCACATTTCAAATTCAGCAACTGTTGGATTTGAAATGTCATTTAATGACTTGGTTACGGAGTCTTCGTTAGGATTTGTGATTTAAAAAAAATAACAATAATTCTTTATGCGTTTTTGGTTGCTTCGGACGTGGGTTTGAGGCGGAACGACTGACTAATCCGAGCATGACAAGAATTAATGCTAAGGGCGAATACAGGTAGTCCTCAACGTACGACCGCAATGGAGCCCAAAATTTGTGTCGCTAAGCAAGACAGTTGTTAAGTGAATTCTGCCCCATTTTACAACCTTTCTTGTCACCGTTGTTAAATGAATCACTGAATCATTGTGAAGTTGAGCCGCACAGTTGAGGGAAGTGAATCTGGCTTCCCCATTGACCTTGTTGGTCAGAAAAGGATCCCCAAAAGGGATCAGGTGATCCCGAGGACACTGCCTCCATCATAAATATAAATCAGTGGCCAAACATCCAAATTTTGATCACGTGACCACGGGGATGCTGCAAGGGTCCTAAGTGTGAAAACAATTACACGTTACTTTTTTCAGTGCTGTTGTAACTTCCAACGGTCACTAAATGAATGACTGCTAGGACTAGCTGTACAGGGAAATCAAAGAGAATTAGGGACAAAAAAAACCCCACTTTTTTCCCCTCCTGCTCCCCTTTTAGGCTAACTCCATGCTTTATGAAGGTCCAAAGAGGGCCAATAGTCTCACAGGAACATCAACGTCTGAAGAACTTCGCCTCCACCAGCTCATGAGTTGCTCGTGTTGTTGGGCTCCCAGTTAAGCAACCTCTCTGATGGTGTCTTCTTCTAACAAAGATGGAGACGATCCGTTCCCCGCCTCCTTTTTGAAATGGGATATGTATCTCAGGCTGTCAGCAGAGGAGAGCTTTGACAGCTTGTAGGCTTCCTTCTCGCTTTCATTGACAAGGCTTTTTTCTCCAGCGAGCAGAAGTTGCGAAGATTATAGCCGTGGCTGGGCGATTGCTGTGGGAACCAAAGCTTGAAGCTATTAGGATTCCCAAACAGCTGCAGCGGTGCCCTAAAAGCAGATGGGGCACTGCTGGGATGGCTTGGCAACACTTGTCAAAGGAAGATGTGCAAGTGATGGTAACCGTCAAAGGCAATCAGCTCCAAGGCCACCTGCGTGCTTACATAAAGTGCGGGTTGAGCCAGATTGAAATCAAGCCACTGCTCTGGTCCTTTTCACCAGACTAGACAAGCCCAGTTCCTGCAATCGTTCTTCATATCTTTTAGCCTTCAGCCCTCTAATCATCTCTGTTGCTCTTTTCTGCACTCTTTTCAGAGTCTCTACATCTTTTTTTAATATGATGGCCCAAACTGAATGCAATATTCTAGATTTAACTGATTTAGAATATAACTGAGAAATCAGCAATGAGACAGGTGTTCTTCCCCACCATGTATTCAAGTCCTGAACGAGAAACGGGGGAAAATCGTTTCATACCAAGTGACCTCATCTGTCCATGCTAAATGCAAATAGAAATGCAATTATCCTTGTTTTGCATATTTCCCCAAATGTTGCAAACAAAACAAACAAAAATTGTACATGAGGGATGAAATGTTCATGAAAGGAGATTCAGTAGGGAAAATGGGTTGTGAAACCTATTTGAGAGAGAGAAAGAGAGAGGGAGAAGAGAGAAAGAGAGAGGGGGGGAAAGAGAGAGACAGAAGAAGAGGGGAAAAGAGAGAAATGGAGAGAGGGAGAGAGAGGAGAGAGAGAATGAGAAAGAGAGAGAATGAGAGAAAATGAAAGAGAGAAAGAGAGAGAGAGAGAGAAAGAGAGGGGGGAAAGAGAGAGACAGAAGAAGAGGGGGAAAGAGAGAAATGGAGGGAGGGAGGGAGGAAGAGGAGAGAGAGAATGAGAAAGAGAGAGAATGAGAGAAAATGAAAGAGAGAAAGAGAGAGAAAATGAAAGAGAAAGAGAAGAGAGAGATGAGAGAGAGTAGAGAGAAAGAGAGAAAGAGAAAGAAAAGGGGAAAGAGAGAAAGAGAGAGAAAGAAAAAGAGGGGGAAAGAGAGAGAGAGGAGAGAGGGACAAAGAGGAGAGAGAAAATGAGAGATTGAGAAAGAGAGAGAATGAGAGAAAATGAAAGAGAGAAAGAGAGAGAAAATGAAAGAGAGAGAGAAGAGAGAGATGAGAGAGAGTAGAGAGAAAGAGAGAAAGAGAAAGAGAAGGGGAAAGAGAGAGAAAGAGAGAGAGAGAGATTATATAAATGTTTATATATTGTAATAAATATATTGGTGCAGAAATGATACAGAATGAATTTTTACATGAGAAGAAATACAAAACAAAACAAAACATCTTTAATCTTAATTAGGCCTGCTAACAAAACCTGTAGAGCCCAGGCTAAGAAGGGGATAAATGGGAAATATAATTTCGTGAGAACAGGTTTCAGCCAAATTAGGACCAGCAGTTTAAAATAGGCTAAGCACGTCTGTCTATTTATTCATGATCAAAGTGATTTCCATCAGGAAAAAGGAACCCCCAGTTCTGTAGCACTTAAAACCGTCAGAGCTATGCTACCCCGTTCAATTTATCAGGCGTGTTCAGCTCAGGTATTTCTCTACTCACCAATAGGCTCTAATATGCATTGCGGGAGGAAAAAAAATTATTCAGCAAACAGAGCGGTTTCCATGGTGACCACAGGTGGCTTTGAATTTGATGCGTTCTCAATGAGCTCATGCATTTATGACTGCATAAATAAAAGGTCATGTGCGTTTGATGCCACAGGTAAGCAAACGATACAGTGAGTTTCTTTTTGTCTGTTGTATCATTACTTATTTCCCTTTCTCAGAAGCTGCTTGGGAAGGAAAGAATTTAAACATGGATTTGAATCTTTTTGGGTTTTTGTTTTTTTGTTTTTAATTTTGAACTGCTTTGATTTGATGACCACAAGGTGGGATGCGTTCAAGCTATCATCTGCCTACACAATGTCAAATCATGGAATGTCAGCTAAAGCTTAGTGGTGGAATATCTGATTTACGTCTCCAAGAATCCAACTAAGGTTGGGAATATGCCTCGGGTGAAACGGGCAGAGCTTCTTCCAGGACCTTGGAGGTCTTGTAGTCCAGAGGATCCCAACTTTTTGGGCACCAGGGACCGGTTCCGTGGAGAGAGGTTATTCCACAGACCGGGGTGTGTGTGGTTTTGTGTGCTGCCTGCATCCCACAGATGGGGCTTTGCTTGTCTGTGCGGACCTGTTGCTGGCATGCCACGGCCCGGTACTGGTCCACAGATTGGGGGTTGGGGACCCCTCTTCTAGTCCAAGGGAACTTGGGCTCCTCCCATGTTGGAGAATAACAGTTTCCAAAATTCTATCAAGCATGTTGGCTGTGAGTTTGGGGAACCTCCAATATATGTGGAGGGTAAACCAGGTTGATGAAGGCTACTCTAGGCAATGCCAAACTAAGCAGACGAAGAAGTGGAACCAATGCAAGTCAGGCTTTTGTAAACTATAGTGAATGACTAATATTCCAAATTGATGCCAGCCTTTTCAGTGAACAGGAAGATCAGCACCCAGAAGGCAACATTTTAGGTGCAGTTCTGATCAATGTCTCTGCTAACCTCAGTTGGAAAATAGTCAATGTTCTTCTTAATTAAGACTGGTACTTTCCTATACTAATGTAACACATTGTTCAACCAAAACCAGATTAAGGTTTTGGGGACAACTTGAAGAAAACTTTCCAAAAACTGAGAAAACCAGATTTCAGAACTATTCAGTGTTGTTATTTGATTGTGGTGAATGACCAGACTTCATGCGGATAGGTAAATATATACAAGTGATATTGCTAGTCTGTCCTACATGAAGCGCTATTGCTATCGCTATCTGGCTGTACAAAATCCACTATGTGGATACGATCCAATCGCTTTGGCTGCTTGGCAGCCAGCTCCCATTTACAGTGGTTTTCAGCGTCCCTGCTGATTGTGATTTTCAGGATACCAATAAATATCAGGAAGAAACAAAAAAAAATTCAATGTCTCAGTATGGTCTAGAAAGGTAAAGTTGGAATGCATCTCCGAGCGTTGATCAACCTGGTGTTCCAATACCATTTCATAACTTTTTATTTATTTATTTATTTATTTATTTTAATTCCATTTATATCCCGCCCTTCTCCGAAGACTCAGGGCGGCTTACAAATGAACTGCTGGCCAAACAAGGGTTTATTGACACAAAGTGGCAGTTTGAGTCATATGGGGAACAAATATCCCTTCCCACTGCTTCAAAATCCTCTCCAAAGCCACCTCACACCTGAAATTATCTATGGATAAATAAATATCTATTTGGCCTTCAAGCATCAAGAACAGTTTCCTTCTTGCTGATGGATGGCAAAGAATTTTTTTTTTCAAAGCCATTCCATTATTTCCCATTTAGGTCAAGCCAGCCACTCTACTTCTGAGTAAATTTATAAAATAACAGACTCGGAGGTATTGCGCAATCCCGTTATCATTAGAAGGCTTTTTTTGTTGTTGGGTTTTTTTTCTTTTGCATACTTAACTCTGGTTTTTAATTAGATGGTATTTTATTATTCATGCATATAATTTGACTCCCAGCTCTAGCGCTTGTAAAAGGGAACGTTCATTTGAATTTGGAGTTTTTTAAGGCTGGTTCAGCTGGCACTTTCGGCTAGCTAAATAAATAAATAAAATTTTTAAAAAACCCAGAAACTGGGGTGGGGGAAAAAAAAAACATTGGTGGGAGACCGCAATGGCTAATGGCTTTCTTTTAATTTAACTAATAGCTATCATGTTATGTACCTTTATAAATGTGTTAAATTCATAGCGCTGGGACTTGTCTCTCGATGCGGCTACGCCGTTAAGTAGCTCGCTCTGTTTGGCTTTCACATACAAACTGTTTGCACAGACTCCTTGATGTATTATTAAAATTGGTAATGGACTCCTGGGACGTCATCTCGTTATATGCCTTCATTTGCAGAATAAACCAGCCCCTTGTTTTCATCTGGGCTGGTGATTGTTAATGGCATCGGTGATGAGAGGGGTGGGCTGCCTTACCACCACCCCCCATCCACCCCCACCTCCAATCCCACCCACCCAACCCCTCTGCCTTTCTGCATCCGTTATCAGCTGGGCTTTATTATGGAAGGAAAAATAGCCAGGCTGCTGATTTTGTTTAAGGTTTTCAATTAGTCATTTGACTGAACACATCTGTTCCTGGCAGGATTCCAAGCTTGGACGGAGAGCTATTACGGGGGTTTACACCTGCTGAGCCAGAGACACCACAGTGAAGAGGAATCAGCCTCAAATTGGCCTTTCAGATATGGTTGGGGGAAAAATAAATAAATAACTGTGATGTTGCAACCTTGGACCACAGCATCAGGAAAGTAGATGACAATTTTCCCACTGGCTTGGATGCTCAGGTCTCCTGCACGACAGTCTAAGTCAAATCTTAAAATATGCTCCTGGCATCCGTTTGGCTGTTTTGTCATCAAAATCCTCCAAGTGATTTTTTTCTCTCCATTTTTCCCCCCTCCTTTCAGCAAGCTGGGATTAATGAAAGCAGGGTTAAGCCAATAAGCCTGTGTTATATTTTGAAGGAGCTATCTCCCATTTCATAAGTATTCTCTTCTCGGAGAATAGGCAGTAATTTAAACCTGTTCAAGAACAATAAGGGGGTTCCACAATTTTGAATTCGTTCAGGAATCTTCATTACAAAAGGGAGTTTATAATAAGTTTGTAGGCTGTAGGTCAGGCAGAAAGGACATCACACGCCCTGGAGACCAAGATACAAAAATGACTCCTTATTACATACACACTCTTGTAAATATGGGTAGTCCTCAACGTACGTGCACAATTGGGACGGGAATTTTGGTCACTAAGTGTTTCAATGATGAAGCAAGTCATCAACATGACTGAATCTGTTTTGACAAGCTTTTTTTATTGCAGCTGTCAAGGGACTCACACGGTCATTAAATGAATCGTGTCATCAAGCAAGTGAATCAGAATTCCCCAGTTGACTTTGATTACCAGGAGCCATCTGGAAAAGTCACAAACCACGATTATATGACCACAAGACACTGCCGCTGGCATTAATGTGAGCCAGTGTCCTAACTCACGTTTTCAGAGGCTTCAAACTAGCATTGAATGGATGGTCATAAACAGCTCCGCCATTTTGCTGTTGGGCTCCATAAGAGTTAATTCTTGCACAAACCATTATTACCTTGTTTGGTTCAGAGCAGAGATCAGGGGCAAGAAGGCCCCACTTGCTTCTCCTGTATTAGAAATTTTACTTCAAAATCAGCTTAACGGGGAAGGGTGGATCTTCGCTAGGAAATATGGCTGCCCTCTTTTTCCTCCGTTTTAGGTATAACTTCTTTTTAAAAAAAAAAATTCAAAGGCTGTGAAATGTGAAGAATGTGCCAGGGACACAGTCCTCCATGGTGGGAGGTGAGGTGGAATTATCTTGTGTGTGTGTGTGTGTGTGTGTGTGTGTGTGTGCATGCACACGCAAGCGCACACCTGCGTTTGTGTGCATCTGCGAATGGAGAGCTGTGCAAATATTTCCTTTGAAGGCAAATCTCCAAATCAAATTGATTTGACTTCCGGTTCCAATTGTCGAATTGCATTGGATGCCTTTGAATCAGCTCGGACAATCCAGAGGTGTCTAGGCAGAGGCCGAAATGGCTTTTTCTAAATGGATCCAGTTTGCCACGTTGTTCCCTGTGTCCAAAGGGAGTACGATCAGATGGATTTTTTTCAAATTAAATTGACAATTCACATTTGCTTTTGCCCAATTCACTCAAGTCCATTATTTTGCTCCGTCCCTGGAGGAAAAAACTATGAAAACTCTGCTGGGTTTTGGCTGATCAATTTCAGCGAGGAAACCTATTGGAGAATAAGAGAAGAAACGAGAGCATAATTGGAGAATTCAGTGCTGCATGCAGCCTTCAGGCAGTCCTGGACTTATGACCACAATTGTCTCCAAATTTACGTTGCTTAGTGAGACCATTGTGAAGTGAGTTTCGCCCCACTTTGTGACCTTTCTTGCCACAGTGTTTAAGTGAATCGTACAACTGTTAAGTTAGGAACACGGTTGTTAGTTGCTAGGTAAATCTGGCTTCCCCATTGACTTTGCTTGTCAAGAAAGTCGCAAAAGTGGATCACATGACCCCGGGACCCTGCAACCGTCATAAATATGACTCATTTCCCAAGAGTCTGAATTTTGATCATGTGATCACAGGGAAGCTGCAACGGTTATAAGCGTGAACAATGGTCATCGGTCCTCTTTTTTCACTGCCATTGAAACTTCAAACTGTCACTAAATGCTTGTAAGTTGAGGACTGGTTTCCTATTCCTCTACTGAGATCCTACGCTAGCTTCTTTCTCCAGGTTTTCTGTCTAATGGGGTCCCTCCCAAAGGTGATTTTTCCAAGAGGCAACAGGACTTCCTTTGTTTTTCCTTGAGGAGGTTTCGCTTCTCACCCGAGAAGCTTCTTCGGCTCTGCTTACTAAATCATTGTAAGTGTTGGCGCGCTTTTTAAAAGTTGAACTAAACGCATTAAGTCAAATCATCTGAATCAGGAAACCTGTGTTTCATCAGGGCTTCAATGTATGCATATTTGATGGCATGGAGAATTTGCATGTGCTGGCTGTGGGTTGTAAGTCCCTCAGGACTATTGATCAAAACTGGAGATATGATGGGAATGGAATCTGTCAGCTGGCCCTCATACCCACCCTTGACTTGGCAGACAAAGATGAGAGAGAATCAGTGTTATGGCCTTTCCGTCACACACCCCTTTTCTACAGGTAACACTCAACTTACAACCACAGCTGAGCCCAAAATTTACGTTGCTAAGTGAGAAATGTGTTCAGCAAATTTTGCCCCATTTTATGCCTTTTTTTTTACCACGTTTGTTTAGTGAATCCCTGCAGTTGTTAAATTAGTAACATGGCTGTTAAGCAAATCTGGTTTTCCCCATTGACTTGGCTTGCCAGAAGGGCACAGAAGGGGATCTCGTGATCCTGGAACACTGCAACCGTCATAAATAGGAATCAGTTGCCAAGTGTCTGAATTTTGATCAAGCATCCAAATGTGTTCCATTATTATGTCCTGTGATTTATCATCACTGAGGGATAAGTGACCCATTTTTCTATCCCTTTTCCTCTGTTTTGGGGCATCGTATACTTTCGTTTGTTCTCTAGTCCATTTGGGGGGGTCTTTCTAGCTTGTCTTGTTGTGCCAAGCATGTATCTCTCTGTGTATTCTTTCCGCCACTCGTAGCTTTTGTATCGGTTGTGCGGTTAGTGTCCATGTTTTGACGGCATATGTTAGAGCAGGCAGCACACACCGATCAAAGACTTTTCTCTTCAGGCATAGGGGAGGCTGAGGATTATGGGAGTTGAAATTCATCTCGCCTGAAGAGCATCAGATTTGGGTAGAATATGGATTCATGCTTGAATCGGCGTCTTTGTGACAGAGGTTTCCATTTCTGCACCACAAACGTTATGTTTGCAACTCTACACTTTTGGACTGATTCATGAAATCGAGCAACACATCCAGCAGGAGATGGTGAAGATATATCACATGGCCATGACAATCTGCAATGGTCGTAACTGTGAAAAATGGTCATAAGTTGCTTTTCTCAGTGCCGTTGTAACTTTGAACAGTCTTTAAGTGAGCTGTTGCAAGCCAAGGAGTACCTGTGTTTTCATAGTGTATCTCTAGACCAGGGGTAGGCAACCTTGGCTCTTTTATGACTCGTGGACTTCAACTCCCAGAATTCCTGAGCCAGCCATGCTGAGGGGAAAGGGAGAATTTCCAAGCGGAGCCATGCTGGCTCAGGAATTCTGGGAGTTGAAGTCCCCGAGTCACAAAAGAGCCAAAGTTGCCTACCCCTGAAAAGTTGACTAAACCTCTGAGCTAAACCCTGCCAAAGCTGTTCCTGAATCCTTGCAATTATTGGTTGACGTTCTGTCTGATGTTCCTCACTAATAAGATGGAGGAATGCCTGTGGTAAGCACAAAAGCAGAGATCACCCTGAAGGAGCTATGAGCCAGTCCCTCATAATTGTTAACACAAGTGTGTATTTACAACCCTAACAGGCCAAAAGGGTTTGGCATCAAACTGGCCCAGCCAGCTCCCACTGAAATGCATTGTGTTTTACAAGTATAGAAACCTCAGCTGCATGTAGTTAATCTTATCTTTGCCATCTCCTGCTGGATCTGTTGCTCGATTTCGTGAATCAGTCCAAAAGTGTAGAGTTGCAAACACAACGTTTGTGGTGCAGAAGTGGAAACCTGTCTCACAAAGACGCCAATTCAAGCGTGAATCCATATTCTACCCAAATCTGACGCTCTTCAGGCGAGATGGATTTCAACTCCCATAATCCTCAGCCTCCCCTATGCCTGAAGCGAAAAGTCTTCGATTGGTGTGTGCTGCCTGCTCTAATGTATACCGACAAAACATGGATACTAACTGCACAACCGATACAAAAGCTACGAGTGGCACAAAGAATACACGGAGAGATACATGCTTGGCACAACAAGACAAGCTAGAAAGACTCCCCCATATGGACTAGAGAACAAATGAAAGTATACGATGCCTCAAAACGGAGGAAAAGGGATAGAAAAATGGGTCACTTATCCCTCAGTGATGATAAATCACAGGACCTAACAATGGAACACACTTCCTGATGCTTTGGAGCTATTGTGAGATAGTTCTGAATTGGGAGGAGAGCCGGTGAGGTGAGTCAAGTTAGAAATTTGGCCAAGATGACCATGTGCTTATTAACTGCTCCTCTGAAATCATCTATCATGTTGGAAAACAAAGCCACCGCAGATGACATTTATTTATCTGTTTCCTGTATCTGTGTTCCTTTTTCTATTGTTGCAAATTTAGACGGCAGAACTGCCTCCTGCCTCTCTGGTGATCAGTTTTGATGTCATGAGTTGTATCAGAAAGCTCTTAAAATTACAAATTCGGCTTCTTCGCCACTTCTAATGCCCAGGAGTTTATATTCTCAGAAATCAAAGTTGCTGCTTCGTATAAGTGACAATCAAATGTTTGCCATTAATATTGTTAAAGATACTTGCTATCACAAAAGTTACATTCCAAATTCTTTTTTAAAAAAAATTATGATTATTATTATGGTTATTATTATAGTCACTTTAGGGTCAGACGTTATTTAAGGATTCCAAGTAGGTCAACTGCCAAATAAAAGCATACAATTTACATCTTCCAGATTATAAACATCAACTAAGAACCACCAACTACAACCAAGAAGAAATTTCCTGACAGTAAAACAATTAATCAGTGGAACGACTTCCCTCCAGAAGTTGTGGGTGCTCCAACGCTGGTGGTTTTTAAGAAGAGATTGGACAGCCATTTGTCTGAAATGGTATAGGGTTTTCTGCCTGAGCAGGGGGTTGGACTAGATGACCTCCAAGGTCCCTTCCAACTCTGTTATTCTGATCAAAGGAAATATCATGTTCCTTTTTTCCTCATGGCTCCTTTTGACATTATGCCCATGAAAATGAGTGTGATGTTTCTTGTTTTAAGCATCAGGGCTGACAGGTATATATAGTGCCATTAAACATTTCACAACCACAAGTACCAAAAATTACTGGCTTATTCACAACAGCAAAAGCAACACTTAACGTTGCAATCACACTCATTGCAACATGGTGGAGATTCAAGGCATACTGGTTCTTCAACTGAGATCTGACTAAGCTTCATCTGGAGATCCAAAAGTTCAACCAGCAGTCCTCTCCCCTTGTTAATGGATGGGAATGTTAAAAAATAATAATAATAGAGGCCTAGGAAAAGGAGGCTAAGCTGTGGGGAGCTAAAGCAATTGACAGGTAAATAGAAAAGGCAGAAATCCCATTTTTCAGAATATGAAGAGTAATAAAAACATTTCTGCAGACATTTGATGACCCAACTAGGTAACATTATCAGTGCTAGAAGGAAATGGGGTTTGCTGCTCCAACAAATGCAATGTAGGAAGAAGTGAACACACTTGCTAGATGAGGGTCACTGAGAAAATGGCCTATCTATCTATCTATCTATCTATCTATCTATCTATCTATCCATCCATCCATCCATCTTTCTCATCTATCTGTCCATCTTTCCTATCTATCTATCTATCTATCTATCTATCTATCTATCTATCTATCTATCTATCTATCTATCTACATACATACATACATACATACATACATACATACATACATACATTTTACCTGCAGAGGCCAAATCAACAAAGCAAGTTAAATTATAAGCACAAATGATAACATTAATTTTTAGACAAATCATGTTTACTTGCATAATTTTAAGACAAACTAATTTTCCAGTTAACCAGGGATACATTCTAAATTATTCTTATTACCATGATCCATTTCACAGTGATTTCACTATGTGGGGATTCCTTTAAAACAGCCCTCTCAAAATCTTGATCTCTTCAGATAGGCTGAGATAGCAATTCCCGGATTCCTCAGTCAGCGTGATCGCTGAGAATCCTGGGAATTGTCATCCCACCACATCTGATAGGCGGCAGGTTTGGGAGAAACTAATTTAAAATAACGTCTGCCCACATTTCCCTGAGGCATATGGTGGAGTACATATTCAATAATCCTGCTTTGACAATCTCGGGCTCTACCCACTGGGACAGATGTTCAGGGCTTTGGTGCTAGCCCATAGATCATCCGAAAGAATGCCTATTAGTTAAGTGCACAAAGTCATTACAGCCTTTAGCTCGAACCATCAGAGGAGGGAAGGGCACCAAGGCGCCTCTCCAAGCTTGCCTGCACATGGTCACAGGCGCATGCTTGAAGGAGACTACACCACAACACAATCAATTATCTTCATTGGAACCACATTGCCACGAAAACCCTAATGGCACCGAAGACAGATTCTTTTCCAAAGACCTTCCCAGTCACAATGCATTTCGGCAAAATTTTAAACCCTCGATAACTTTCCTGTGCTTCAGACTCCTTATCACCCTCTTGGCTCTGGAGAAGATTGCAAAATGCATCCTGAAATAAAAACAGCTGGAAGGGAAACTTGTAGTTTTAGGATAGCTGCCATATAGCAATTAGCAGGCAGAAGTTTTGATCTGGAAAATCACATTTGTTTTAATTGCTCCGCTGTTATGTTCATAAAGAATTTGGCTCGCTCAGCTGTTCTCCCCCCCCTCTCTTTCCCTTCCTAGATATATGGCTTAGCAAGGGAACAATATACGCATTAGCACTTTTCTTCCTTGCTTTAACTAGAATGACAGACAAATATCCTGCAGAAGAGGCTGAGAATACATATTTACTGTAGCCTTAAAAGATTGTCTGGTAATCCATCTTGATTGCAGAGTGCTTCAATCAGCCCAGATATTGCTTCTAATCTGCAGCGTAATGAACGAGAGACTTCTTACCTGTGAATCCCGTAAAGCTTCTTTAATAAATGCATTTTTTTCTCTTTCTCTTAAACTGGCAAACTCCAACATTTCATCTACTAAGTTCTTTCCTGCAGAGGTGTGATATTTTTTATTTTTATTTTTTTAAAAAAGTGATCTCCCTTCTGTTTAGTAACACACTAAGAAAACTTGCTTTGAATGGGACGTAATTGCAAGTACAGGTAGTTCCCCCCACTAACGACCAGAGTGGAGCCCAAAATTTCTGTTGGTAAGTGAGACATTGATTAAGCAAATTTTGCCTCATTTTACGACCTTTCTTGCGACAGCTGTTATTGTCACAATTCATTTAGTGACAGTTCAAAGTTACAACGGCACTGGGGAAAAAAGGGACTGGTGACCATTTTTCACACTTACGACTGTTGCAGCATCCCCGGGGTTACCCGATCAAAATCCAGACACTTGGCAACTGACTCAGATTTATGATGGTTGCAATGTCACCAGATCACGTGATCCCCTTTTGTGACCTTCTGACCAAGAAAAATCAATGGGGAAGCCAGATTGTCAGAACATGCACAGTCTTATTGCGTGGAGACAACCCAGGAGTAAATACAGTAAACAATGGTCTGTATTAAATGGTGGTTTGTATTACACTATCTACAATATACACCAGGAACAATATACGTACACATGGTAATACAGCAAACTCCAGCACACAGCAGTTACAGCAGAAAACAGACAACAGAGAGAGTCTCCAGCAAAGCCTTCCCTTTTATACTCAGACTCTTAAAGGGACACAGACCCTGCTTGCTCTTCAAGAGACACAGACACCGGTGAGTCATTCCTATCATTGCATCATCCACCTTACATTATACCAGCTGGTTAGCCTTTAAATCATCACCCTGACACAGATTCACTGAACAACCCATGTTACTAATTTAACAGCTGCTGGGATTCTCTTAACTGTGGCAAGAGAGGTCATAAAATGGGGCAAAACTCACTGAACCAATGTCTCGCTTAGCAACAGAAATGTGGGGCTCTGTTGTGGTCATAAGCCAAGGACTATATTGAGGCCATACTTCAGTGGTTCATCAGAGCTCCTCATCCATCCAATTGAGCATCGATCTATGACATTGCAGCACTGTGCAACAGAACGAAACCACGAGTTGAAAAGGAAGGACAGCAAAGACACATGCACACACTCATGCACCCAAATCCAAAATGGCCTTTTTTTTCAGGACGACATCGCCAAAGGCAGTCCGAATTTTAAGGGACAAAAAAAAAACAACCCAACCCACAAGACTTTCCCATTGAAATAATTAATATGTTTGGATGGACTTTCCAAGTTTTTGCGGTTTGGTTGAACAACATACATCCAAAGAGTTCTGTTGTACATGCATGTTTGGGATGGGAAAAGGGTGTATGTGTGTGTGGGGGGGGGATTGGCCTGCCTGTAGCAGCTACCAACAGCTGTCTCTGCTTTAAAGTAAAGAGGTAGAATTTCATCACTGCCCTTAGTCAAGAGAAAGAATTAGTGTTATATGTTAAATTGGCCTGCTTTTTTCTTTTTTCTTTTTTTTTTGAGCAATGGCAGCTGGAACTAGAAACACACACACACACACACACACACACACACACACACACACTTTTGGCTGGGGAGGGCTCTCTTTCTGCAAAAAGCAGAAAAACAAGGGTTTGTTTTAAGAGATGACAAGAGAGAGGTTTCGTGTCAATCAAACCTTCAACAGAGGTATCAAGTTTGCTATATTACTAACAGTGTCCACTAATCTGAAGTCCACACAATGGTTTTTAAAGGCCTATTTATCAAGCCAGCGAAGGGCTACCGGAATAAACTAGAAATACCACTGTTGGGTTGTGTCCCTTCTCACACTTTATCTTATGACTTGGCCCACAAATACATACAGAAATACAACTCCAATACAAAAGCCATTAAACCCCAACCCTGCCACTTCCCTGACAACAACAATCATACCAATGTCCTGATGGGCTCCATATCACTTTGGGCTTCTCAACCCCGCTGGCAAAACCACGTCTTCAGGGCCTTGTGAAAGAGTCTCAAAGCGGTGTTCCACAGGGAGGGAGGCACTATGGAGAAAATCCTCCTTCTTGGTCCCACCAGATGGACCTCCTTAAGAGAGAAGACCCATAACTTGCTTCCCCTGCTTCCCCACCCTAGTGGGTCAGGTAGATATAACTGGAAGTAGCTTGTCTAGAACTCTTTTTTTTTTCCTCCTGGAATAAAAACGAAGTAGTATATCTGTCAAATATACTTGTTGACCTGAGAAACACACCTACTGGAAGGTTTCAGGAATGAAGGTTTTAACATTCAATTCTATCTGGAGCCATTATCATTGCTCTCCCTTCGATAACCTAAACATGAGAAGCTCAGACATCTCACTATAAAATTACCCTATGTGGAATGTAATTTGGCCTCTGTGGAGCTGGTCAAGCACGGTCTTGAGTGTATAGAGTTGCATAATGTACAATGAGACAACAAGAGGCTTTCAGCTGAAATTAGGAGACACCAATGAACTGGGTGACCGGTCACCCTGTGTCTCTCCATCCTTTCACAAAGAAGCATCTTCTTCCTTAAGGTGGCACTTTACTGGTGCTGATTACTGGCTATACTGGTACAAAATAAAATAATGACTCTACTTAGATAGGCAAAGCTGGGGCTGCAATTAGCCACTCCTAAGAGGTCTGGCATACATTTCTCCCTTTTGTGATTCTGTGCTTCCTTTAAGAAAAAAGGGAAGGAGAAACACCCCTGAAATTTTGATGCAGAAATTTGGAATTTTGGGAATAATTTAAAGCAAGCAGATTTACACGTGGTCCTCCAAGATTTCCCCAGGACCTTCCAAGCTAATGGCATATGTCTTCTCCATTCCAAAGAGCTCATCTGTGGGCTACCAACTTTATTTTATTCACGTTCAATTACAGATCAAATATAAGCACATACATGTGATATGGTTTAAAAGGAAAAGAGGTAAGATCTATCCATTGATCTGTCTATCCATCTGTCATCTACCTAACATCTGCCTATAAGCTTCAGTGGCAGCTTAACATTAAAGGTAATAATATCCATGTTTCGGGTTTTCGTAGCTTCTAATTTTTGCAGTTTTAACTTTGGGCTATCTATCTATTAGAGCTTGATTTTTAAAGTCATTAAAATTACAGGGGGGGGGGTTGTACACATTCCTCCTAATAGGTGCACCCCTGTGTTTTGCCTAAAACACACATTCTGTAGTTTTTTTTCTAATAGAAAGTGGGTGTTTTGTTTTTTTTTTATTTTTACCATTTTCAGTCTACAAATTTTTTTCTATGCTATAGAGTGGAATGCATTTTTAATGTACATTTTTGTCAACTGGACAACTGTATCGCTATATTTAGAAACATTTGAATTTCCAAGGAAAACTGAAATGGCAAGATTACAGACATAGAATATATAGTACCAAACAAAAAAACCAGTCTCGCTCAGAGGGGGATTTTAATTGATTTCTTTCTTTCTTTTTTTTCCTAATTGTACATACCATGAAGCTTCTGCGTCTCTAAGTAGTTTACAAGAATCCGATGAAAGTATGAAAGAATACAAACATTAATGTCACTCAAAGAACCCAAGATCAAATGTAGCAGTCTGATCCCAATGGAATCTCGTCAAGAAACGAACAACCAGATTCTATTGCTTAATGAAACCCAACCATCTTTAGAGCTTTCCAGAAAGTGAGAAGGAAAGGGGGTCAGTGGACCTCAAGAGACAAGACACTGGCACCATCCAGGGACTACCAGAAGGAAAAAAGTCTTCTGGGTCCCTGTAAGAATTAAGACAAGGTCCACAACATCTTTCTCCTCCAGAGAGGAACATCTATCTGATGGCACTGCGGTCTTCCACTTGATTCTGCTTCTTTCTGTCTTGAGTTCACGGACCAGGGAGATTCTATCAGAGGAGATACATGTAGTTCTTTGACTTACCACTTCTTTAGTAATCTTTCAAAGTTACAACGGTACTGGAAAAAGTGACTTATGTCCGTTTTTCCACACTTACGACCGTTGCAGCATCCCCACGGCCCATGATCAAAATTCAGATGCTCAGCAACACAGCTGTAAAGCGTTGATTCATATTTACATCAGTTGCAATGTCCCAGGGGTCACGCAATCCCCTTTTGCAACTTTCTGACAGGCAAAGTCGATGGGGAAGCCAGATTCACTTCACAACCGTGTTACTAATTTGACAACTGCAGGGATTCGTCTAACGCCTGGGGCAAGAAAGATCGTAAGATGAGGCAAAAGTCACTTAACAACTGTCTTGCTTAGCAACTGTTCTGCTCAGTTGTGGTCAAACGTCCAGGACTACCTGCCACCTCAAAGGTATATTGGAGTCAAACCCTGGTGAGATTTTTGGAGGATAAAACCAGCCTTGGACATGGATGCAACCAATGCAGCTGTTCAGAAATTCAGTGTTATATTACAGAAGCAGCTGTCACCACCTGAGGTTCCAGCTGCAGCTTGTTTAGTGGAAAAGCCATAGGAAAATCCCAATTTTTATCCCCCCCCAAACCCTTGTGCTGAAAGAAACTTCCCCAGGGATCTTCATTGTAAAAGCAATGGAAGGAAGGGATGTTAAAGAGTTAAGTGCATGCCTTTGGATTTGCAGAGGCTTCTTTAAAAGAGAAAAACTTTTCCTTTTTCATGCCTGGATTTCAAACTTCAAACTAACATTACTGGAGCCATTAAAAAGAAAAAAGTTGCTGAACTGAAGTGGGCATGCGAATATACAGAGCCCAGCAGATTCTGTGCCCTACGACATGAGCAAACTGTTTATCAAATTGCTCTGATTGGTTTGGGACCCAGATTTTTTTATTTATTGATTTTATTTACAATGTGAAAACAAACTCTATTGAGATTAGAAGAATTTAAAAACACACCCAAGCCTTGAGGTTTGGTATCAAAGCTAAGTATGAAATATACGCAATCTATTTTGTGCTTATCTGTTCTTCACACACCCATATGGACAAATCCACTTGGAATTTAGAACGCATTCGTGCTCAGGGAAAAATAATAATAATAGTAATAATCATGAAACTTCTCGTGCTTCATTAAATGCGGTATTAATCCAGCGGAACGGCCAGTTCTATTTTTAGCAGGTGAAATGTCCCTAGCAGGAAAATAAAATTCTGGTTTACCACGGCTTTCTCCCAGCTTTCATAATCACGTCTTTGTTTTATGGAACCAGCAAGACAGATCTGAAAATTCTGGGGTTTTATAACGCCAGTTGCAAAACAGTGTCTGTGAATTAAAGTGTTTTCTCCCAAAGTATATCTAATGGGGTAGAGCACAGATGGTTGGTAAAAATAGTTAAAACAGATTGCTGTCAAAGGATGTTGTAGCTGTGTGTATATTTTATAGCAGTCAATTGCCAAGTTTCCGTGTAGTACAGTTACTCCCTGACTTACAACCGCTCATTTAGGGACTGTTCGAAATAACCTAGTACTGAAGAAGAAAAAAGGGACTTTTTTTCTGGGGTCACATGATCAAAATTCACAGATGAGGTTCTGCCAACAGGCTTGGGGACCCCCGAATGATATGGACCACATCAAGTGTATCATTTAATTGTTGTCGCTAGGAAGTTTATTGGATTTTGTACCGGGCTTTTTATCTTTATAAGCTGGCAGGAGTCTCTGTGAATTAGGGGAGGGGGATGATATACATGTTTTAAACAAATAAATAAAATTGGGAGAATATTGTACAAGATGGGTAAAGAAGCATACAATTTTCAATTTGTACATATTTTTTGGGTGGTAGGGGGAACATGAACTAGAAAAGGACATCACGGTTTTCTTCAGTCCAATATCTGCTCTGCTTCCAGACAAAGGCACACATTTCTTTTTCGAGGTGAGTTTAGTGTTTCCAGATCCTACATTCCTAAGACTGGGAATATCTGACCTCTTCTTTCCCCCGCTTGTTCTCTGAATGTGTGAACGGGACTTTATTTCTACCTGGGATTCGGCTGGATTCAAAAGAACCCCTAACTCTTGGCTGAAATCTGGCACCTGAGCTATCATTGACAGATTCTCTTCTCTCTGATAATGCAAATCGGTTTATATAGCTTTGCTTCTTCTTCTGAACTGGAAGACAACATTATTAGTTATGTATATTGGCTCCAAAAGAAAAAAAAACACACCCAAAGTGTCCGTTTCTTGGATGAAACAATGAAGATCTAAGTGACTGGAAGCCTCCGAAGAGCTATATATTCACCAGAGACCGAACATATTTTTTACACATCTAAACTAACTGATAAAAGTTATATTGGTCCCTTGTTAGCTAGCCTATATTAAATGTTATGGCTTCACAAGCCATGAATTCTAAAGCACTTTCTAATGGAGACAGTCAGTCTTTTTAAAGAGACAGGATGATCTATTAGTGAAGGAATATTAAGGCATCTGACATTCCCCCCCCCTTTTCCATCTCAACACCCTTCTCTAGTAGTTGGAATATGGAGACCATGTATTTTTGCCACAAATGTGGCTCCGAAGGAAAGCAGAAGCTGCGGAATTGTCCGTGATCACAATTTTCATGGGAGGAAAGAGGTCTGTGCATTTATATCTTACTTTAAATCTTGATTTTGCAATTTGCCAGTGATATTTTTTTTTCCTTGGCCATCTTTAAAGTAAAAGGCTGGCCACATTTGAATTCTTTTATTGCAATCAGACTCATTATAGACCATTTCAAAATAATAATACTTTTTTTTACAGTTAGACCACGATGATATTGTCACCATATTATTATTAACTATTACTGTTCAATTATAACTATGTTGCTGTGGTTATAGTTGTCATTAGGTATAAATAACCTGCTTTACCAGAAGTGTTCAAGCTATACTTTATTGCCAATAAATAGTGCTGTTCACACACACACACCCCCCCCCAAAAAAAGGCAATTTTGCTTTGGTGGTGATCCAAGGGGGACTTTGTGTTCTGTTGTGTCTTTGCAGCTATTGTACAACAATCTTTCTGTTTCACCTCCTTCATTTTATCCTAAGTTCTGTATTACCTTGAATAAAAACTATTTTTACAAACGTAACTTTCTCCGTTTTGAAATGTGGCTGATTCTGCTATCATTTTGGTACTGAGTTCAAACTCCCTTATTTTCTCTGCATGTTGAAGTAACTTTAACGGTTGTTGACTTTGCTCGGATGTCTTCAAAGTTTGGACTCTTTAAAAATGCATTAAGCTTGTATAATATCACGAGATGTGTTGCTTTTATTCCCTTGTTTTAACCCTGACACTCTAAGATAAAGTGTGAATTTTAAAACACTTTCAGTAGATAATATTTTAAGAAAATGCACATTAGATGTCTATGGGTCTGTCTCTGCCATTGAGATAAAAACAAACAGGATTTCTCAGATCTCTAAGGTTATACCACAACAGGCTCTGCCTCTTGTTGCTTTTGATTTGATTTTTTTCTGCTATAGGTTCTATCACTCACTTAATATTCACAATAGTTCCTCGTAAGCTTTTACCTAAGGGAAGGGAAGGGAAGGAGAAGGGAAGGAGAAGAGGAGAGGAGAGGTGAAAGAAAGGAGAGAAGAGAAGAGACAGAGAGAGGAGAGGAGAGGAGAGGAGAGGAGAGGAGAGGAGAGGAGAGGAGAGGAGAGAAGAGAAGAGAAGAGAAGAGAAGAGAAGAGAAGAGAAGAGAAGAGAAGAGAAGAGAAGAGAAGAGAAGAGAAGAGAAGAGAAGAGAAGAGAAGAGAAGACTCTAAATAACTTTGGCCTGGCTTCCTTCATACACAGGCTGTAAATGTTTTACTTTGATTTGAGATACATGACAATAAATTAGGAGGTATTTATCAAAGTCGCTTTGTTGCATGGCTGACAAAAGCTGCTCTTTGCATAAATTACTGCATTATACAAATACACTTAGCTAGATCTTGTTTCTTTGATGTTGGCGGAGAGATTTATGTTCAGTGGCATTTTTTATTTATCTGCCCTATTCACCTCAACAAGAGCCGGACATATTCCTCAATTAGTTCCATACTTCCAGAAATGACATATATATCTCACATCTTAGAAACAAAGAAATTTAAACAAAAAAGGGAAGGGGAGGGGGACAGAAAATCAAGCATGCTTTTTTCCCCCTTGTGAGTCTAAACTACTGTACACCATCAAGAGTAAATGTTTAGTCAGAGTTGTGTCTTTGAAATCTTTGTTCCCCAAACACTTTGAAAACTACTTAAGTAAGCTATTTTCTCTCTCTCTCTTTCTCTCTTTCTAAAAAAAAAAAACTTTACAGAAAGAATGGGGAGAGACATTTTCAAGACTTCATTACTAGACTAAGTAAATATAGCTCTATTTCAACAAATACTTGGTATTGGGAAAGAGAAAGAAAGAAAGAAAGAAAGAAAGAAAGAAAGAAAGAAAGAAAGAAAGAAAGAAAGAAAGAAAGAAAGAAAGGAAGGAAGGAAGGAAGGAAGGAAGGAAGGAAGGAAGGAAGGAAGGAAGAAAGAAAGAAAGAAAGAAAGAAAGAAAGAAAGAAAGGAAGGAAGGAAGGAAGGAAGGAAGGGGAGGAGCAGGAGGGAGGGAGGAGAGAGGGAGGACAGAGAAAGGGAACGGAAGGGAAGGAAGGAAGGAAGGAAGGAAGGAAGGAAGGAAGGAAGGAAGGAAGGAAGGAAGGAAGGAAGGAAGGAGAGTGAGGCACTGAATTTAATTTGTTCGTATGCTGAAATGAAAAATCAATATCCTTTCATTATCCCGGGAACAGAACAAAACTTCGTCAAGATTTTTCCTTATTACGATACTCAAATTCTAGAAAATGTTTCTTCCTTACATCCCTAACCCTTTTGATGGTGAGCAAAACTTTTATTTTTATTTGTTTGTTTGTCTTCAGTGCTGCTTTTTATCCTCTACCGATGTTTCTATTCTTCCCCCACTTTCGCTGGGCTGTTTTTAATGCTTAGTTTTTAAACTGGGAAGATTTGAAACCAGTATTTCTTTTTTAAAAAAAAAAAGCCAAAATCCTAATTTTAATATCGGCTGCCCCGCTTTGGCCAATGAAAGCTGAAACACCTTAAAACAAAAACAAACGTTTGCATAGACGCGTGCACAACCTCACACTTCGCGGGGGTTCACCCAAGAATAATGAAATGAAATTGAGTGTTTTTCGTTTTTTGCTTTGTTTTGTTTTAAAAAGAGGAATAAGAAAGGGGTGAATGCAAATTAGCTTTGCAGAAGAGGGGGACATATACAAACTGCATATATTCAGGGCATAATTCACAGTCTGTAAATAGGAAGCTCTCAAGCTAAATAGCAAGATATTCATTCCGTAAAGCAGACTCTCCCATTTGGGAATTCTTTGGGAATGGATGAGAAAATCTGCTACTTTCTGCACTCTGCCCATCCTTCCACCATGGCTTAATTTAATTAGACAGCCGCATGTGAAAATGTAAATATGCTATATTTGTTAACTTTGCCTAAAGTCATTTACGGGGTGACTGTATGTGAGCATGTGCAAGTGATGGCAAGCAAGTGTGTTCTCCCAGCTACATACAGTATCCTTCTTTTTTAAAAAAAAGTTGCAAAGGAATCTTTGTGTCCAAATTCGGTAAACCGGAATTTATTCCGATTTATTTATTGCAGGAGCCCCAATGGAAACAGCTGATGTAATAAGGCCTATATAGTATCTTTAATCACCGAACTGGGGTTGTTTATTGTGAAACGGAGTTGCCTTCTGCTTGATTCCATTTTCCAAAGAAATATAAGCCAGAGGCTTTCAGGACAAACGCCTGGATTTATAAACCAGCAGGTCAAGGAAGTCCAAACAATCCTTCCATTCAAGAACTTTATTAAGGAAGCCAAGGGGGGGGGGCGAGAACAAAAAGAAATATCCTAACTGGTTTGAGGGTGAC